>NC_074668.1:18277128-18537128 GCF_029448725.1 Salvelinus fontinalis
TCTGTTCATGTTTCTCCCTTACCCCTCTCTCTCTGTCTGTTCATGTTTCTCCTTTACCCCTCTCTCTCTGTCTGTTCATGTTTCTCCCTTACCTCTCTCTCTCTGTCTGTTCATGTTTCTCCCTTACCCCTCTCTCTCTGTCTGTTCATGTTTCTCCCTTACCCCTCTCTCTCTGTCTGTTCATGTTTCTCTCTTACCCCTCTCTCTCTGTCTGTTCATGTTTCTCCCTTACCCCCTTCTCTCTGTCTGTTCATGTTTCTCCCTTACCCCTCTCTCTGTCTGTTCATGTTTCTCCCTTACCCCTCTCTCTCTGTCTGTTCATGTTTCTCCCTTACCCCCCTCTCTCTCTCTCTGTCTGTTCATGTTTCTCCCTTACCCCTCTCTCTCTGTCTGTTCATGTTTCTCCCTTACCCCTCTCTCTCTGTCTGTTCATGTTTCTCCCTTACCCCTCTCTCTCTGTCTGTTCATGTTTCTCCCTTACCCCCCTCTCTCTCTCTGTCTGTTCATGTTTCTCCCTTACCCCTCTCTCTCTGTCTGTTCATGTTTCTCCCTTACCCCTCTCTCTGTCTGTCTGTTCATGTTTCTCTCTTACCCCTCTCTCTCTGTCTGTTCATGTTTCTCCCTTACCCCCCTCTCTCTCTCTGTCTGTTCATGTTTCTCACTTACCCCTCTCTCTCTGTCTGTTCATGTTTCTCCCTTACCCCTCTCTCTCTGTCTGTTCATGTTTCTCTCTTACCCCTCTCTCTGTCTGTCTGTTCATGTTTCTCCCTTACCCCTCTCTCTCTGTCTGTTCATGTTTCTCCCTTACCACCCTCTCTCTCTCTCTGTCTGTTCATGTTTCTCCCTTACCCCTCTCTCTCTGTCTGTTCATGTTTCTCCCTTACCCCTCTCTCTCTGTCTGTTCATGTTTCTCCCTTACCCCTCTCTCTCTCTGTCTGTTCATGTTTCTCTCTTACCCCTCTCTCTGTCTGTCTGTTCATGTTTCTCCCTTACCCCTCTCTCTCTGTCTGTTCATGTTTCTCTCTTACCCCTCTCTCTCTGTCTGTTCATGTTTCTCTCTTACCCCTCTCTCTCTGTCTGTTCATGTTTCTCCCTTACCCCTCTCTCTCTGTCTGTTCAGGTTTCTCCTATACCCCTCTCTCTCTCTGTCTGTTCATGTTTCTCTCTTACCCCTCTCTCTCTGTCTGTTCATGTTTCTCTCTTACCCCTCTCTCTCTGTCTGTTCATGTTTCTCCCTTACCCCTCTCTCTCTGTCTGTTCATGTTTCTCCTTTACCCCTCTCTCTCTGTCTGTTCATGTTTCTCCCTTACCTCTCTCTCTCTGTCTGTTCATGTTTCTCCCTTACCCCTCTCTCTCTGTCTGTTCATGTTTCTCCCTTACCCCTCTCTCTCTGTCTGTTCATGTTTCTCTCTTACCCCTCTCTCTCTGTCTGTTCATGTTTCTCCCTTACCCCTCTCTCTCTGTCTGTTCATGTTTCTCCCTTACCCCTCTCTCTGTCTGTTCATGTTTCTCCCTTACCCCTCTCTCTGTCTGTTCATGTTTCTCCCTTACCTCTCTCTCTGTCTGTTCATGTTTCTCTCTTACCCCTCTCTCTATCTGTTCATGTTTCTCCCTTATCCCTCTCTCTCTGTCTGTTCATGTTTCTCCCTTACCCCTCTCTCTCTGTCTGTTCATGTTTCTCCCTTACCCCTCTCTCTCTGTCGGTTCATGTTTCTCCTTTACCCCTCTCTCTCTGTCTGTTCATGTTTCTCCCTTAACCATCTCTCTCTGTCTGTTCATGTTTCTCCCTTACCCCTCTCTCTCTGTCTGTTCATGTTTCTCTCTTACCCCTCTCTCTCTGTCTGTTCATGTTTCTCCCTTACCCCTCTCTCTCTCTGTCTGTTCATGTTTCTCCCTTACCCCTCTCTCTCTGTCTGTTCATGTTTCTCCTTTACCCCTCTCTCTCTGTCTGTTCATGTTTGTCCCTTACCTCTCTCTCTCTGTCTGTTCATGTTTCTCCCTTACCCCTCTCTCTCTGTCTGTTCATGTTTCTCCCTTACCCCTCTCTCTCTGTCTGTTCATGTTTCTCTCTTACCCCTCTCTCTCTGTCTGTTCATGTTTCTCCCTTACCCCTCTCTCTCTGTCTGTTCATGTTTCTCCCTTACCCCTCTCTCTGTCTGTTCATGTTTCTCCCTTACCCCTCTCTCTGTCTGTTCATGTTTCTCCCTTACCTCTCTCTCTGTCTGTTCATGTTTCTCTCTTACCCCTCTCTCTCTATCTGTTCATGTTTCTCCCTTACCCCTCTCTCTCTGTCTGTTCATGTTTCTCCCTTACCCCTCTCTCTCTGTCTGTTCATGTTTCTCCCTTACCCCTCTCTCTCTGTCGGTTCATGTTTCTCCTTTACCCCTCTCTCTCTGTCTGTTCATGTTTCTCCCTTAACCATCTCTCTCTGTCTGTTCATGTTTCTCCCTTACCCCTCTCTCTCTGTCTGTTCATGTTTCTCTCTTACCCCTCTCTCTCTGTCTGTTCATGTTTCTCTCTTACCCCTCTCTCTCTGTCTGTTCATGTTTCTCTCTTATCCCTCTCTCTCTGTCTGTTCATGTTTCTCTCTTACCCCTCTCTCTCTGTCTGTTCATGTTTCTCCCTTACCCCCTTCTCTCTGTCTGTTCATGTTTCTCCCTTACCCCTCTCTCTGTCTGTTCATGTTTCTCCCTTACCCCTCTCTCTCTGTCTGTTCATGTTTCTCCCTTACCCCACTCTCTCTCTCTCTCTGTTCATGTTTCTCCCTTACCCCTCTCTCTCTGTCTGTTCATGTTTCTCCCTTACCCCTCTCTCTCTGTCTGTTCATGTTTCTCCCTTACCCCTCTCTCTCTGTCTGTTCATGTTTCTCCCTTACCCCCCTCTCTCTCTCTGTCTGTTCATGTTTCTCTCTTACCCCTCTCTCTCTGTCTGTTCATGTTTCTCCCTTACCCCTCTCTCTCTGTCTGTTCATGTTTCTCCCTTACCCCCTTCTCTCTGTCTGTTCATGTTTCTCCCTTACCCCTCTCTCTGTCTGTTCATGTTTCTCCCTTACCCCTCTCTCTCTGTCTGTTCATGTTTCTCCCTTACCCCCCTCTCTGTCTCTCTGTCTGTTCATGTTTATCCCTTACCCCTCTCTCTCTGTCTGTTCATGTTTCTCCCTTACCCCTCTCTCTCTGTCTGTTCATGTTTCTCCCTTACCCCTCTCTCTCTGTCTGTTCATGTTTCTCCCTTACCCCCCTCTCTCTCTCTGTCTGTTCATGTTTCTCCCTTACCCCTCTCTCTCTGTCTGTTCATGTTTCTCCCTTACCCCTCTCTCTGTCTGTCTGTTCATGTTTCTCTCTTACCCCTCTCTCTCTGTCTGTTCATGTTTCTCCCTTATCCCCCTCTCTCTCTCTGTCTGTTCATGTTTCTCACTTACCCCTCTCTCTCTGTCTGTTCATGTTTCTCCCTTACCCCTCTCTCTCTGTCTGTTCATGTTTCTCTCTTACCCCTCTCTCTGTCTGTCTGTTCATGTTTCTCCCTTACCCCTCTCTCTCTGTCTGTTCATGTTTCTCTCTTACCCCTCTCTCTCTGTCTGTTCATGTTTCTCTCTTACCCCTCTCTCTCTGTCTGTTCATGTTTCTCCCTTACCCCTCTCTCTCTGTCTGTTCAGGTTTCTCCCTTACCCCTCTCTCTCTGTCTGTTCATGTTTCTCCCTTACCCCTCTCTCTCTCTGTCTGTTCATGTTTCTCCCTTACCCCTCTCTCTCTGTCTGTTCATGTTTCTCCTTTACCCCTCTCTCTCTGTCTGTTCATGTTTCTCCCTTACCTCTCTCTCTCTGTCTGTTCATGTTTCTCCCTTACCCCTCTCTCTCTGTCTGTTCATGTTTCTCCCTTACCCCTCTCTCTCTGTCTGTTCATGTTTCTCTCTTACCCCTCTCTCTCTGTCTGTTCATGTTTCTCCCTTACCCCTCTCTCTCTGTCTGTTCATGTTTCTCCCTTACCCCTCTCTCTGTCTGTTCATGTTTCTCCCTTACCCCTCTCTCTGTCTGTTCATGTTTCTCCCTTACCTCTCTCTCTGTCTGTTCATGTTTCTCTCTTACCCCTCTCTCTCTATCTGTTCATGTTTCTCCCTTACCCCTCTCTCTCTGTCTGTTCATGTTTCTCCCTTACCCCTCTCTCTCTATCTGTTCATGTTTCTCCCTTACCCCTCTCTCTCTGTCGGTTCATGTTTCTCCTTTACCCCTCTCTCTCTGTCTGTTCATGTTTCTCCCTTAACCATCTCTCTCTGTCTGTTCATGTTTCTCCCTTACCCCTCTCTCTCTGTCTGTTCATGTTTCTCTCTTACCCCTCTCTCTCTGTCTGTTCATGTTTCTCTCTTACCCCTCTCTCTCTGTCTGTTCATGTTTCTCTCTTATCCCTCTCTCTCTGTCTGTTCATGTTTCTCCCTTACCCCTCTCTCTCTGTCTGTTCATGTTTCTCCCTTACCACCTTCTCTCTGTCTGTTCATGTTTCTCCCTTACCCCTCTCTCTGTCTGTTCATGTTTCTCCCTTACCCCTCTCTCTCTGTCTGTTCATGTTTCTCCCTTACCCCCCTCTCTCTCTCTCTGTCTGTTCATGTTTCTCCCTTACC
The DNA here is from genome assembly GCF_029448725.1 of Salvelinus fontinalis. Taxonomy (NCBI): domain Eukaryota; kingdom Metazoa; phylum Chordata; class Actinopteri; order Salmoniformes; family Salmonidae; genus Salvelinus; species Salvelinus fontinalis. The sequence goes on from NC_074668.1 coordinate 18,281,740, forward strand.
CCTCTCTCTCTGTCTGTTCATGTTTCTCCCTTACCCCTCTCTCTCTGTCTGTTCATGTTTCTCCCTTACCCCTCTCTCTCTGTCTGTTCATGTTTCTCCCTTACCCCCCTCTCTCTCTCTGTCTGTTCATGTTTCTCCCTTACCCCTCTCTCTCTGTCTGTTCATGTTTCTCCCTTACCCCTCTCTCTGTCTGTCTGTTCATGTTTCTCTCTTACCCCTCTCTCTCTGTCTGTTCATGTTTCTCCCTTACCCCCCTCTCTCTCTCTGTCTGTTCATGTTTCTCACTTACCCCTCTCTCTCTGTCTGTTCATGTTTATCCCTTACCCCTCTCTCTCTGTCTGTTCATGTTTCTCCCTTACCCCTCTCTCTCTGTCTGTTCATGTTTCTCCCTTACCCCTCTCTCTCTGTCTGTTCATGTTTCTCCCTTACCCCCCTCTCTCTCTCTGTCTGTTCATGTTTCTCCCTTACCCCTCTCTCTCTGTCTGTTCATGTTTCTCCCTTACCCCTCTCTCTGTCTGTCTGTTCATGTTTCTCTCTTACCCCTCTCTCTCTGTCTGTTCATGTTTCTCCCTTACCCCCCTCTCTCTCTCTGTCTGTTCATGTTTCTCACTTACCCCTCTCTCTCTGTCTGTTCATGTTTCTCCCTTACCCCTCTCTCTCTGTCTGTTCATGTTTCTCTCTTACCCCTCTCTCTGTCTGTCTGTTCATGTTTCTCCCTTACCCCTCTCTCTCTGTCTGTTCATGTTTCTCTCTTACCCCTCTCTCTCTGTCTGTTCATGTTTCTCTCTTACCCCTCTCTCTCTGTCTGTTCATGTTTCTCCCTTACCCCTCTCTCTCTGTCTGTTCAGGTTTCTCCCTTACCCCTCTCTCTCTGTCTGTTCATGTTTCTCCCTTACCCCTCTCTCTCTCTGTCTGTTCATGTTTCTCCCTTACCCCTCTCTCTCTGTCTGTTCATGTTTCTCCTTTACCCCTCTCTCTCTGTCTGTTCATGTTTCTCCCTTACCTCTCTCTCTCTGTCTGTTCATGTTTCTCCCTTACCCCTCTCTCTCTGTCTGTTCATGTTTCTCCCTTACCCCTCTCTCTCTGTCTGTTCATGTTTCTCTCTTACCCCTCTCTCTCTGTCTGTTCATGTTTCTCCCTTACCCCCTTCTCTCTGTCTGTTCATGTTTCTCCCTTACCCCTCTCTCTGTCTGTTCATGTTTCTCCCTTACCCCTCTCTCTCTGTCTGTTCATGTTTCTCCCTTACCCCCCTCTCTCTCTCTCTGTCTGTTCATGTTTCTCCCTTACCCCTCTCTCTCTGTCTGTTCATGTTTCTCCCTTACCCCTCTCTCTCTGTCTGTTCATGTTTCTCCCTTACCCCTCTCTCTCTGTCTGTTCATGTTTCTCCCTTACCCCCCTCTCTCTCTCTGTCTGTTCATGTTTCTCCCTTACCCCTCTCTCTCTGTCTGTTCATGTTTCTCCCTTACCCCTCTCTCTGTCTGTCTGTTCATGTTTCTCTCTTACCCCTCTCTCTCTGTCTGTTCATGTTTCTCCCTTACCCCCCTCTCTCTCTCTGTCTGTTCATGTTTCTCACTTACCCCTCTCTCTCTGTCTGTTCATGTTTCTCCCTTACCCCTCTCTCTCTGTCTGTTCATGTTTCTCTCTTACCCCTCTCTCTGTCTGTCTGTTCATGTTTCTCCCTTACCCCTCTCTCTCTGTCTGTTCATGTTTCTCCCTTACCACCCTCTCTCTCTCTCTGTCTGTTCATGTTTCTCCCTTACCCCTCTCTCTCTGTCTGTTCATGTTTCTCCCTTACCCCTCTCTCTCTGTCTGTTCATGTTTCTCCCTTACCCCTCTCTCTCTCTGTCTGTTCATGTTTCTCTCTTACCCCTCACTCTGTCTGTCTGTTCATGTTTCTCCCTTACCCCTCTCTCTCTGTCTGTTCATGTTTCTCTCTTACCCCTCTCTCTCTGTCTGTTCATGTTTCTCTCTTACCCCTCTATCTCTGTCTGTTCATGTTTCTCCCTTACCCCTCTCTCTCTGTCTGTTCAGGTTTCTCCTATACCCCTCTCTCTCTCTGTCTGTTCATGTTTCTCTCTTACCCCTCTCTCTCTGTCTGTTCATGTTTCTCTCTTACCCCTCTCTCTCTGTCTGTTCATGTTTCTCCCTTACCCCTCTCTCTCTGTCTGTTCATGTTTCTCCTTTACCCCTCTCTCTCTGTCTGTTCATGTTTCTCCCTTACCTCTCTCTCTCTGTCTGTTCATGTTTCTCCCTTACCCCTCTTTCTCTGTCTGTTCATGTTTCTCCCTTACCCCTCTCTCTCTGTCTGTTCATGTTTCTCTCTTACCCCTCTCTCTCTGTCTGTTCATGTTTCTCCCTTACCCCTCTCTCTCTTTCTGTTCATGTTTCTCCCTTACCCCTCTCTCTGTCTGTTCATGTTTCTCCCTTACCCCTCTCTCTGTCTGTTCATGTTTCTCCCTTACCTCTCTCTCTGTCTGTTCATGTTTCTCTCTTACCCCTCTCTCTATCTGTTCATGTTTCTCCCTTATCCCTCTCTCTCTGTCTGTTCATGTTTCTCCCTTACCCCTCTCTCTCTGTCTGTTCATGTTTCTCCCTTACCCCTCTCTCTCTGTCGGTTCATGTTTCTCCTTTACCCCTCTCTCTCTGTCTGTTCATGTTTCTCCCTTAACCATCTCTCTCTGTCTGTTCATGTTTCTCCCTTACCCCTCTCTCTCTGTCTGTTCATGTTTCTCTCTTACCCCTCTCTCTCTGTCTGTTCATGTTTCTCTCTTACCCCTCTCTCTCTGTCTGGTCATGTTTCTCTCTTACCCCTCTCTCTGTCTGTTAATGTTTCTCCCTTACCCCTCTCTCTCTGTCTGTTCATGTTTCTCCCTTACCCCCTTCTCTCTGTCTGTTCATGTTTCTCCCTTACCCCTCTCTCTGTCTGTTCATGTTTCTCCCTTACCCCTCTCTCTCTGTCTGTTCATGTTTCTCCCTTACCCCCCTCTCTCTCTCTCTGTCTGTTCATGTTTCTCCCTTACCCCTCTCTCTCTGTCTGTTCATGTTTCTCCCTTACCCCTCTCTCTCTGTCTGTTCATGTTTCTCCCTTACCCCTCTCTCTCTGTCTGTTCATGTTTCTCCCTTACCCCCCTCTCTCTCTCTGTCTGTTCATGTTTCTCCCTTACCCCTCTCTCTCTGTCTGTTCATGTTTCTCCCTTACCCCTCTCTCTCTGTCTGTTCATGTTTCTCCCTTACCCCTCTCTCTCTGTCTGTTCATGTTTCTCCCTTACCCCCCTCTCTCTCTCTGTCTGTTCATGTTTCTCCCTTACCCCTCTCTCTCTGTCTGTTCATGTTTCTCCCTTACCCCTCTCTCTCTGTCTGTTCATGTTTCTCCCTTACCACCCTCTCTCTCTCTCTGTCTGTTCATGTTTCTCCCTTACCCCTCTCTCTCTGTCTGTTCATGTTTCTCCCTTACCCCCCTCTCTCTCTCTGTCTGTTCATGTTTCTCACTTACCCCTCTCTCTCTGTCTGTTCATGTTTCTCCCTTACCCCTCTCTCTCTGTCTGTTCATGTTTCTCTCTTACCCCTCTCTCTGTCTATCTGTTCATGTTTCTCCCTTACCCCTCTCTCTCTGTCTGTTCATGTTTCTCTCTTACCCCTCTCTCTCTGTCTGTTCATGTTTCTCTCTTACCCCTCTCTCTCTGTCTGTTCATGTTTCTCCCTTACCCCTCTCTCTCTGTCTGTTCAGGTTTCTCCCTTACCCCTCTCTCTCTGTCTGTTCATGTTTCTCCCTTACCCCTCTCTCTCTCTGTCTGTTCATGTTTCTCCCTTACCCCTCTCTCTCTGTCTGTTCATGTTTCTCCTTTACCCCTCTCTCTCTGTCTGTTCATGTTTCTCCCTTACCTCTCTCTCTCTGTCTGTTCATGTTTCTCCCTTACCCCTCTCTCTCTGTCTGTTCATGTTTCTCCCTTACCCCCCTCTCTCTCTCTGTCTGTTCATGTTTCTCTCTTACCCCTCTCTCTCTGTCTGTTCATGTTTCTCCCTTACCCCTCTCTCTCTGTCTGTTCATGTTTCTCCCTTACCCCCTTCTCTCTGTCTGTTCATGTTTCTCCCTTACCCCTCTCTCTGTCTGTTCATGTTTCTCCCTTACCCCTCTCTCTCTGTCTGTTCATGTTTCTCCCTTACCCCCCTCTCTCTCTCTCTGTCTGTTCATGTTTATCCCTTACCCCTCTCTCTCTGTCTGTTCATGTTTCTCCCTTACCCCTCTCTCTCTGTCTGTTCATGTTTCTCCCTTACCCCCCTCTCTCTGTCTGTTCATGTTTCTCCCTTACCCCTCTCTCTCTCTGTCTGTTCATGTTTCTCCCTTACCCCTCTCTCTGTCTGTCTGTTCATGTTTCTCTCTTACCCCTCTCTCTCTGTCTGTTCATGTTTCTCCCTTACCCCCCTCTCTCTCTCTGTCTGTTCATGTTTCTCACTTACCCCTCTCTCTCTGTCTGTTCATGTTTCTCCCTTACCCCTCTCTCTCTGTCTGTTCATGTTTCTCTCTTACCCCTCTCTCTGTCTGTCTGTTCATGTTTCTCCCTTACCCCTCTCTCTCTGTCTGTTCATGTTTCTCTCTTACCCCTCTCTCTCTGTCTGTTCATGTTTCTCTCTTACCCCTCTCTCTCTGTCTGTTCATGTTTCTCCCTTACCCCTCTCTCTCTGTCTGTTCAGGTTTCTCCCTTACCCCTCTCTCTCTGTCTGTTCATGTTTCTCCCTTACCCCTCTCTCTCTCTGTCTGTTCATGTTTCTCCCTTACCCCTCTCTCTCTGTCTGTTCATGTTTCTCCTTTACCCCTCTCTCTCTGTCTGTTCATGTTTCTCCCTTACCTCTCTCTCTCTGTCTGTTCATGTTTCTCCCTTACCCCTCTCTCTCTGTCTGTTCATGTTTCTCCCTTACCCCTCTCTCTCTGTCTGTTCATGTTTCTCTCTTACCCCTCTCTCTCTGTCTGTTCATGTTTCTCCCTTACCCCTCTCTCTCTCACTGTTCATGTTTCTCCCTTACCCCTCTCTCTGTCTGTTCATGTTTCTCCCTTACCCCTCTCTCTGTCTGTTCATGTTTCTCCCTTACCTCTCTCTCTGTCTGTTCATGTTTCTCTCTTACCCCTCTCTCTCTATCTGTTCATGTTTCTCCCTTACCCCTTTCTCTCTGTCTGTTCATGTTTCTCCCTTACCCCTCTCTCTCTATCTGTTCATGTTTCTCCCTTACCCCTTTCTCTCTGTCGGTTCATGTTTCTCCTTTACCCCTCTAACTCTGTCTGTTCATGTTTCTCCCTTAACCATCTCTCTCTGTCTGTTCATGTTTCTCCCTTACCCCTCTCTCTCTGTCTGTTCATGTTTCTCTCTTACCCCTCTCTCTCTGTCTGTTCATGTTTCTCTCTTACCCCTCTCTCTCTGTCTGTTCATGTTTCTCTCTTATCCCTCTCTCTCTGTCTGTTCATGTTTCTCCCTTACCCCTCTCTCTCTGTCTGTTCATGTTTCTCCCTTACCCCCTTCTCTCTGTCTGTTCATGTTTCTCCCTTACCCCTCTCTCTGTCTGTTCATGTTTCTCCCTTACCCCTCTCTCTCTGTCTGTTCATGTTTCTCCCTTACCCCCCTCTCTCTCTCTCTGTCTGTTCATGTTTCTCCCTTACCCCTCTCTCTCTGTCTGTTCATGTTTCTCCCTTACCCCTCTCTCTCTGTCTGTTCATGTTTCTCCCTTACCCCTTTCTCTCTGTCTGTTCATGTTTCTCCCTTACCCCCCTCTCTCTCTCTGTCTGTTCATGTTTCTCCCTTACCCCTCTCTCTCTGTCTGTTCATGTTTCTCCCTTACCCCTCTCTCTGTCTGTCTGTTCATGTTTCTCTCTTACCCCTCTCTCTCTGTCTGTTCATGTTTCTCCCTTACCCCCCTCTCTCTCTCTGTCTGTTCATGTTTCTCACTTACCCCTCTCTCTCTGTCTGTTCATGTTTATCCCTTACCCCTCTCTCTCTGTCTGTTCATGTTTCTCCCTTACCCCTCTCTCTCTGTCTGTTCATGTTTCTCCCTTACCCCTCTCTCTCTGTCTGTTCATGTTTCTCCCTTACCCCCCTCTCTCTCTCTGTCTGTTCATGTTTCTCCCTTACCCCTCTCTCTCTGTCTGTTCATGTTTCTCCCTTACCCCTCTCTCTGTCTGTCTGTTCATGTTTCTCTCTTACCCCTCTCTCTCTGTCTGTTCATGTTTCTCCCTTACCCCCCTCTCTCTCTCTGTCTGTTCATGTTTCTCACTTACCCCTCTCTCTCTGTCTGTTCATGTTTCTCCCTTACCCCTCTCTCTCTGTCTGTTCATGTTTCTCTCTTACCCCTCTCTCTGTCTGTCTGTTCATGTTTCTCCCTTACCCCTCTCTCTCTGTCTGTTCATGTTTCTCTCTTACCCCTCTCTCTCTGTCTGTTCATGTTTCTCTCTTACCCCTCTCTCTCTGTCTGTTCATGTTTCTCCCTTACCCCTCTCTCTCTGTCTGTTCAGGTTTCTCCCTTACCCCTCTCTCTCTGTCTGTTCATGTTTCTCCCTTACCCCTCTCTCTCTCTGTCTGTTCATGTTTCTCCCTTACCCCTCTCTCTCTGTCTGTTCATGTTTCTCCTTTACCCCTCTCTCTCTGTCTGTTCATGTTTCTCCCTTACCTCTCTCTCTCTGTCTGTTCATGTTTCTCCCTTACCCCTCTCTCTCTGTCTGTTCATGTTTCTCCCTTACCCCTCTCTCTCTGTCTGTTCATGTTTCTCTCTTACCCCTCTCTCTCTGTCTGTTCATGTTTCTCCCTTACCCCTCTCTCTCTGTCTGTTCATGTTTCTCCCTTAACCATCTCTCTCTGTCTGTTCATGTTTCTCCCTTACCCCTCTCTCTCTATCTGTTCATGTTTCTCCCTTACCCCTCTCTCTCTGTCGGTTCATGTTTCTCCTTTACCCCTCTCTCTCTGTCTGTTCATGTTTCTCCCTTAACCATCTCTCTCTGTCTGTTCATGTTTCTCCCTTACCCCTCTCTCTCTGTCTGTTCATGTTTCTCTCTTACCCCTCTCTCTCTGTCTGTTCATGTTTCTCTCTTACCCCTCTCTCTCTGTCTGTTCATGTTTCTCCCTTACCCCTCTCTCTCTGTCTGTTCATGTTTCTCCCTTACCCCCTTCTCTCTGTCTGTTCATGTTTCTCCCTTACCCCTCTCTCTGTCTGTTCATGTTTCTCCCTTACCCCTCTCTCTCTGTCTGTTCATGTTTCTCCCTTACCCCCCTCTCTCTCTCTCTGTCTGTTCATGTTTCTCCCTTACCCCTCTCTCTCTGTCTGTTCATGTTTCTCCCTTACCCCTCTCTCTCTGTCTGTTCATGTTTCTCCCTTACCCCTCTCTCTCTGTCTGTTCATGTTTCTCCCTTACCCCCTTCTCTCTGTCTGTTCATGTTTCTCCCTTACCCCTCTCTCTGTCTGTTCATGTTTCTCCCTTACCCCTCTCTCTCTGTCTGTTCATGTTTCTCCCTTACCCCCCTCTCTCTCTCTCTGTCTGTTCATGTTTCTCCCTTACCCCTCTCTCTCTGTCTGTTCATGTTTCTCCCTTACCCCTCTCTCTCTGTCTGTTCATGTTTCTCCCTTACCCCTCTCTCTCTGTCTGTTCATGTTTCTCCCTTACCCCCCTCTCTCTCTCTGTCTGTTCATGTTTCTCCCTTACCCCTCTCTCTCTGTCTGTTCATGTTTCTCCCTTACCCCTCTCTCTGTCTGTCTGTTCATGTTTCTCTCTTACCCCTCTCTCTCTGTCTGTTCATGTTTCTCCCTTACCCCCCTCTCTCTCTCTGTCTGTTCATGTTTCTCACTTACCCCTCTCTCTCTGTCTGTTCATGTTTCTCCCTTACCCCTCTCTCTCTGTCTGTTCATGTTTCTCTCTTACCCCTCTCTCTGTCTGTCTGTTCATGTTTCTCCCTTACCCCTCTCTCTCTGTCTGTTCATGTTTCTCCCTTACCACCCTCTCTCTCTCTCTGTCTGTTCATGTTTCTCCCTTACCCCTCTCTCTCTGTCTGTTCATGTTTCTCCCTTACCTCTCTCTCTGTCTGTTCATGTTTCTCTCTTACCCCTCTCTCTCTGTCTGTTCATGTTTCTCCCTTACCCCTCTCTCTCTGTCTGTTCATGTTTCTCTCTTACCCCTCTCTCTCTGTCTGTTCATGTTTCTCTCTTACCCCTCTCTCTCTGTCTGTTCATGTTTCTCCCTTACCCCTCTCTCTCTGTCTGTTCAGGTTTCTCCCTTACCCCTCTCTCTCTCTGTCTGTTCAGGTTTCTGCTATACCCCTCTCTCTCTCTGTCTGTTCATGTTTCTCTCTTACCTCTCTCTCTGTCTGTTCATGTTTCTCCTTTACCCCTCTCTCTCTGTCTGTTCATGTTTCTCCCTTACCCTCTCTCTCTGTCTGTTCATGTTTCTCCCTTACCCCTCTCTCTATGCTGTTCATGTTTCTCCCTTACCCCTCTCTCTCTGTCTGTTCATGTTTCTCCCTTACCCCTCTCTCTCTGTCTGTTCATGTTTCTCTCTTACCCCTCTCTCTATGTCTGTTCATGTTTCTCCCTTACCCCTCTCTCTCTGTCTGTTCATGTTTCTCCCTTACCCCTCTCTCTCTGTCTGTTCAAGTTTCTCCCTTACCCCTCTCTCTCTGTCTGTTCATGTTTCTCCCTTACCCCTCTCTCTCTGTCTGTTCATGTTTCTCCCTTACCCCTCTCTCTCTGTCTGTTCATATTTCTCCCTTACCCCCCCTCTCTCTCTGTCTGTTCATGTTTCTCCCTTACCCCTCTCTCTCTGTCTGTTCAGGTTTCTCCCTTACCCCTCTCTCTCTGTCTGTTCATGTTTCTCCCTTACCCCTCTCTCTCTCTGTCTGTTCATGTTTCTCCCTTACCCCTCTCTCTCTGTCTGTTCATGTTTCTCCTTTACCCCTCTCTCTCTGTCTGTTCATGTTTCTCCCTTACCTCTCTCTCTCTGTCTGTTCATGTTTCTCCCTTACCCCTCTCTCTCTGTCTGTTCATGTTTCTCCCTTACCCCTCTCTCTCTGTCTGTTCATGTTTCTCTCTTACCCCTCTCTCTCTGTCTGTTCATGTTTCTCCCTTACCCCTCTCTCTCTGTCTGTTCATGTTTCTCCCTTAACCATCTCTCTCTGTCTGTTCATGTTTCTCCCTTACCCCTCTCTCTCTATCTGTTCATGTTTCTCCCTTACCCCTCTCTCTCTGTCGGTTCATGTTTCTCCTTTACCCCTCTCTCTCTGTCTGTTCATGTTTCTCCCTTAACCATCTCTCTCTGTCTGTTCATGTTTCTCCCTTACCCCTCTCTCTCTGTCTGTTCATGTTTCTCTCTTACCCCTCTCTCTCTGTCTGTTCATGTTTCTCTCTTACCCCTCTCTCTCTGTCTGTTCATGTTTCTCTCTTATCCCTCTCTCTCTGTCTGTTCATGTTTCTCCCTTACCCCTCTCTCTCTGTCTGTTCATGTTTCTCCCTTACCCCCTTCTCTCTGTCTGTTCATGTTTCTCCCTTACCCCTCTCTCTGTCTGTTCATGTTTCTCCCTTACCCCTCTCTCTCTGTCTGTTCATGTTTCTCCCTTACCCCCCTCTCTCTCTCTCTGTCTGTTCATGTTTCTCCCTTACCCCTCTCTCTCTGTCTGTTCATGTTTCTCCCTTACCCCTCTCTCTCTGTCTGTTCATGTTTCTCCCTTACCCCTCTCTCTCTGTCTGTTCATGTTTCTCCCTTACCCCCCTCTCTCTCTCTGTCTGTTCATGTTTCTCCCTTACCCCTCTCTCTCTGTCTGTTCATGTTTCTCCCTTACCCCTCTCTCTGTCTGTCTGTTCATGTTTCTCTCTTACCCCTCTCTCTCTGTCTGTTCATGTTTCTCCCTTACCCCCCTCTCTCTCTCTGTCTGTTCATGTTTCTCACTTACCCCTCTCTCTCTGTCTGTTCATGTTTCTCCCTTACCTCTCTCTCTGTCTGTCTGTTCATGTTTCTCCCTTACCCCTCTCTCTGTCTGTCTGTTCATGTTTCTCCCTTACCCCTCTCTCTCTGTCTGTTCATGTTTCTCCCTTACCACCCTCTCTCTCTCTCTGTCTGTTCATGTTTCTCCCTTACCCCTCTCTCTCTGTCTGTTCATGTTTCTCCCTTACCCCTCTCTCTCTGTCTGTTCATGTTTCTCCCTTACCTCTCTCTCTGTCTGTTCATGTTTCTCTCTTACCCCTCTCTCTCTGTCTGTTCATGTTTCTCCCTTACCCCTCTCTCTCTGTCTGTTCATGTTTCTCTCTTACCCCTCTCTCTCTGTCTGTTCATGTTTCTCTCTTACCCCTCTCTCTCTGTCTGTTCATGTTTCTCCCTTACCCCTCTCTCTCTGTCTGTTCAGGTTTCTCCTATACCCCTCTCTCTCTCTGTCTGTTCAGGTTTCTGCTATACCCCTCTCTCTCTCTGTCTGTTCATGTTTCTCTCTTACCTCTCTCTCTGTCTGTTCATGTTTCTCCTTTACCCCTCTCTCTCTGTCTGTTCATGTTTCTCCCTTACCCTCTCTCTCTGTCTGTTCATGTTTCTCCCTTACCCCTCTCTCTATGCTGTTCATGTTTCTCCCTTACCCCTCTCTCTCTGTCTGTTCATGTTTCTCCCTTACCCCTCTCTCTCTGTCTGTTCATGTTTCTCTCTTACCCCTCTCTCTATGTCTGTTCATGTTTCTCCCTTACCCCTCTCTCTCTGTCTGTTCATGTTTCTCCCTTACCCCTCTCTCTCTGTCTGTTCAAGTTTCTCCCTTACCCCTCTCTCTCTGTCTGTTCATGTTTCTCCCTTACCCCTCTCTCTCTGTCTGTTCATGTTTCTCCCTTACCCCTCTCTCTCTGTCTGTTCATATTTCTCCCTTACCCCCCCTCTCTCTCTGTCTGTTCATGTTTCTCTCTTACCCCTCTCTCTCTGTCTGTTCATGTTTCTCCCTTACCCCTCTCTCTCTGTCTGTTCATGTTTCTCCCTTACCTCTCTCTCTGTCAGTCTGTTCATGTTTCTCTCTTACCCCTCTCTCTCTGTCTGTTCATGTTTCTCCCTTACCCCCCCTCTCTCTCTGTCTGTTCATGTTTCTCCCTTACCCCTCTCTCTCTGTCTGTTCATGTTTCTCCCTTACCCCTCTCTCTCTGTCTGTTCATGTTTCTCTCTTACCCCTCTCTCTCTGTCTGTTCATGTTTCTCCCTTACCCCTCTCTCTCCGTCTGTTCATGTTTCTCCCTTACCCCTCTCTCTGTCTGTTCATGTTTCTCCTTACCCCTCTCTCTCTGTCTGTTCATGTTTCTCCCTTACCTCTCTCTCTGTCTGTTCATGTTTCTCCCTTACCTCTCTCTCTCTGTCTGTTCATGTTTCTCCCTTACCCCTCTCTCTGTCTGTTCAGGTTTCTCCTATACCCCTCTCTCTCTGTCTATTCATGTTTCTCCCTTACCCCTCTCTCTCTGTCTGTTCATGTTTCTCCCTTACCCCTCTCTCTCTGTCTGTTCATGTTTCTCCCTTACCTCTCTCTCTGTCTGTCTGTTCATGTTTTCTCTCTTACCCCTCTCTCTCTGTCTGTTCATGTTTCTCCCTTACCTCTCTCTTTGTCTGTCTGTTCATGTTTCTCCTTTACCCCTCTCTCTCTGTCTGTTCATGTTTCTCCCTTACCTCTCTCTCTGTCTGTCTGTTCATGTTTCTCCCTTACCTCTCTCTCTGTCTGTCTGTTCATGTTTCTCCCTTACCCCTCTCTCTCTGTCTGTTCATGTTTCTCCCTTACCTCTCTCTCTGTCTGTTCATGTTTCTCTCTTACCCCTCTCTCTCTGTCAGTTCATGCTTCTCCCTTACCCCTCTCTCTCTGTCTGTTCATGTTTCTCCCTTACCCCTCTCTCTCTGTCTGTTCATGTTTCTACTTACCCCTCTCTCTCTGTCTGTTCATGTTTCTCTCTTACCCCTCTCTGTCTGTTCATGTTTCTCTCTTACCCCTCTCTCTCTGTCTGTTCATGTTTCTCCCTTATCCCTCTCTCTCTGTCTGTTCATGTTTCTCCCTTACCCCTCTCTCTGTCTGTTCATGTTTCTCCCTTACCCCTCTCTCTGTCTGTTCATGTTTCTCCCTTACCTCTCTCTCTGTCTGTTCATGTTTCTCTCTTACCCCTCTCTCTCTGTCTGTTCATGTTTCTCCCTTACCCCTCTCTCTCTGTCTGTTCATGTTTCTCCCTTACCCCTCTCTCTCTGTCTGTTCATGTTTCTCCCTTACCCCTCTCTCTCTGTCTGTTCATGTTTCTCCCTTACCCCTCTCTCTCTGTCTGTTCATGTTTCTCCCTTACCCCCCTCTCTCTCTCTGTCTGTTCATGTTTCTCCCTTACCCCTCTCTCTCTGTCTGTTCATGTTTCTCCCTTACCCCTCTCTCTGTCTGTCTGTTCATGTTTCTCTCTTACCCCTCTCTCTCTGTCTGTTCATGTTTCTCCCTTACCCCCCTCTCTCTCTCTGTCTGTTCATGTTTCTCACTTACCCCTCTCTCTCTGTCTGTTCATGTTTCTCCCTTACCCCTCTCTCTCTGTCTGTTCATGTTTCTCTCTTACCCCTCTCTCTGTCTGTCTGTTCATGTTTCTCCCTTAACCCTCTCTCTCTGTCTGTTCATGTTTCTCCCTTACCTCTCCCTCTGTCTGTCTGTTCATGTTTCTCCCTTACCTCTCTCTCTGTCTGTCTGTTCATGTTTCTCCCTTACCCCTCTCTCTCTGTCTGTTCATGTTTCTCCCTTACCTCTCTCTCTGTCTGTTCATGTTTCTCTCTTACCCCTCTCTCTCTCTGTCTGTTCATGTTTCTCCCTTACCCCTCTCTCTCTGTCTGTTCATGTTTCTCCCTTACCCCTCTCTCTCTGTCGGTTCATGTTTCTCCTTTACCCCTCTCTCTCTGTCTGTTCATGTTTCTCCCTTAACCATCTCTCTCTGTCTGTTCATGTTTCTCCCTTACCCCTCTCTCTCTGTCTGTTCATGTTTCTCTCTTACCCCTCTCTCTCTGTCTGTTCATGTTTCTCTCCTAACCCTCTCTCTCTGTCTGTTCATGTTTCTCTCTTACCCCTCTCTCTCTGTCTGTTCATGTTTCTCCCTTACCCCTCTCTCTCTGTCTGTTCATGTTTCTCCCTTACCCCCTTCTCTCTGTCTGTTCATGTTTCTCCCTTAGCCCTCTCTCTGTCTGTTCATGTTTCTCCCTTACACCTCTCTCTCTGTCTGTTCATGTTTCTCCCTTACCCCCCTCTCTCTCTCTCTGTCTGTTCATGTTTCTCCCTTACCCCTCTCTCTCTGTCTGTTCATGTTTCTCCCTTACCCCTCTCTCTCTGTCTGTTCATGTTTCTCCCTTACCCCTCTCTCTCTGTCTGTTCATGTTTCTCCCTTACCCCCCTCTCTCTCTCTGTCTGTTCATGTTTCTCCCTTACCCCTCTCTCTCTGTCTGTTCATGTTTCTCCCTTACCCCTCTCTCTCTCTGTCTGTTCATGTTTCTCCATTACCCCCCTCTCTCTCTCTGTCTGTTCATGTTTCTCCCTTACCCCTCTCTCTCTGTCTGTTCATGTTTCTCCCTTACCCCTCTCTCTGTCTGTCTGTTCATGTTTCTCTCTTACCCCTCTCTCTCTGTCTGTTCATGTTTCTCCCTTACCCCCCTCTCTCTCTCTGTCTGTTCATGTTTCTCACTTACCCCTCTCTCTCTGTCTGTTCATGTTTCTCCCTTACCCCTCTCTCTCTGTCTGTTCATGTTTCTCTCTTACCCCTCTCTCTGTCTGTCTGTTCATGTTTCTCCCTTAACCCTCTCTCTCTGTCTGTTCATGTTTCTCCCTTACCTCTCCCTCTGTCTGTCTGTTCATGTTTCTCCCTTACCTCTCTCTCTGTCTGTCTGTTCATGTTTCTCCCTTACCCCTCTCTCTCTGTCTGTTCATGTTTCTCCCTTACCTCTCTCTCTGTCTGTTCATGTTTCTCTCTTACCCCTCTCTCTCTGTCTGTTCATGTTTCTCCCTTACCCCTCTCTCTCTGTCTGTTCATGTTTCTCTCTTACCCCTCTCTCTGTCTGTTCATGTTTCTCTCTTACCCCTCTCTCTCTGTCTGTTCATGTTTCTCCCTTACCCCTCTCTCTCTGTCTGTTCAGGTTTCTCCTATACCCCTCTCTCTCTCTGTCTGTTCAGGTTTCTCCTATACCCCTCTCTCTCTCTGTCTGTTCATGTTTCTCTCTTACCCCTCTCTCTCTGTCTGTTCATGTTTCTCCCTTACCCCTCTCTCTCTGTCTGTTCATGTTTCTCTCTTACCCCTCTCTCTATGTCTGTTCATGTTTCTCCCTTACCCCTCTCTCTCTGTCTGTTCATGTTTCTCCCTTACCCCTCTCTCTCTGTCTGTTCATGTTTCTCCCTTACCCCTCTCTCTCTGTCTGTTCATGTTTCTCCCTTACCCCTCTCTCTCTGTCTGTTCATGTTTCTCCCTTACCCCTCTCTGTCTGTCTGTTCATGTTTCTCCCTTACCCCCCTCTCTCTCTCTGTCTGTTCATGTTTCTCCCTTACCCCCCCCTCTCTCTCTGTCTGTTCATGTTTCTCCCTTACCTCTCTCTCTGTCTGTCTGTTCATGTTTCTCCCTTACCCCTCTCTCTCTGTCTGTTCATGTTTCTCCCTTACCTCTCTCTCTGTCTGTTCATGTTTCTCTCTTACCCCTCTCTCTCTCTGTCTGTTCATGTTTCTCCCTTACCCCTCTCTCTCTGTCTGTTCATGTTTCTCTCTTACCCCTCTCTCTCTGTCTGTTCATGTTTCTCTCTTACCCCTCTCTCTCTGTCTGTTCATGTTTCTCCCTTACCCCTCTCTCTCTGTCTGTTCATGTTTCTCCATTACCTCTCTCTCTGTCTGTCTGTTCATGTTTCTCCCTTACCTCTCTGTCTGTCTGTCTGTTCATGTTTCTCCCTTACCCCTCTCTCTCTGTCTGTTTCGTGTTTTCTCTCTTACCCCTCTCTCTCTGTCTGTTCATGTTTCTCCCTTACCTCTCTCTTTGTCTGTCTGTTCATGTTTCTCCTTTACCCCTCTCTCTCTGTCTGTTCATGTTTCTCCCTTACCTCTCTCTCTGTCTGTCTGTTCATGTTTCTCCCTTACCTCTCTCTCTGTCTGTCTGTTCATGTTTCTCCCTTACCCCTCTCTCTCTGTCTGTTCATGTTTCTCCCTTACCTCTCTCTCTGTCTGTTCATGTTTCTCTCTTACCCCTCTCTCTCTGTCTGTTCATGTTTCTCCCTTATCCCTCTCTCTCTGTCTGTTCATGTTTCTCCCTTATCCCTCTCTCTCTGTCTGTTCATGTTTCTCCCTTACCCCTCTCTCTCTGTCTGTTCATGTTTCTCTCTTACCCCTCTCTCTCTGTCTGTTCATGTTTCTCCCTTACCCCTCTCTCGCCGTCTGTTCATGTTTCTCCCTTACCCCTCTCTCTGTCTGTTCATGTTTCTCCTTACCCCTCTCTCTCTGTCTGTTCATGTTTCTCCCTTACCTCTCTCTCTGTCTGTCTGTTTCATGTTTTCTCTCTTACCCCTCTCTCTCTGTCTGTTCATGTTTCTCCCTTACCTCTCTCTTTGTCTGTCTGTTCATGTTTCTCCTTTACCCCTCTCTCTCTGTCTGTTCATGTTTCTCCCTAGCCTCTCTCTCTGTCTGTCTGTTCATGTTTCTCCCTTACCTCTCTCTCTGTCTGTCTGTTCATGTTTCTCCCTTACCCCTCTCTCTCTGTCTGTTCATGTTTCTCCCTTACCTCTCTCTCTGTCTGTTCATGTTTCTCTCTTACCCCTCTCTCTCTGTCTGTTCATGTTTCTCCCTTACCCCTCTCTCTCTGTCTGTTCATGTTTCTCTCTTACCCCTCTCTCTCTGTCTGTTCATGTTTCTCTCTTACCCCTCTCTCTCTGTCTGTTCATGTTTCTCCCTTACCCCTGTCTCTCTGTCTGTTCAGGTTTCTCCTATACCCCTCTCTCTCTCTGTCTGTTCATGTTTCTCTCTTACCCCTCTCTCTCTGTCTGTTCATGTTTCTCTCTTACCCCTCTCTCTCTGTCTGTTCATGTTTCTCCCTTACCCCTCTCTCTCTGTCTGTTCATGTTTCTCCCTTACCCCTCTCTCTCTGTCTGTTCATGTTTCTCTCTTACCCCTCTCTCTCTGTCTGTTCATGTTTCTCCCTTACCCCTCTCTCTCTGTCTGTTCATGTTTCTCTCTAACCCCTCTCTTTGTCTGTTCATGTTTCTCTCTTACCCCTCTCTCTCTGTCTGTTCATGTTTCTCCCTTACCCCCCTCTCTCTCTCTGTCTGTTCATGTTTCTCCCTTACCCCTCTCTCTCTGTCTGTTCATGTTTCTCCCTTACCCCTCTCTCTCTCTGTCTGTTCATGTTTCTCCATTACCCCCCTCTCTCTCTCTGTCTGTTCATGTTTCTCCCTTACCCCTCTCTCTCTGTCTGTTCATGTTTCTCCCTTACCCCTCTCTCTGTCTGTCTGTTCATGTTTCTCTCTTACCCCTCTCTCTCTGTCTGTTCATGTTTCTCCCTTACCCCCCTCTCTCTCTCTGTCTGTTCATGTTTCTCACTTACCCCTCTCTCTCTGTCTGTTCATGTTTCTCCCTTACCCCTCTCTCTCTGTCTGTTCATGTTTCTCTCTTACCCCTCTCTCTGTCTGTCTGTTCATGTTTCTCCCTTAACCCTCTCTCTCTGTCTGTTCATGTTTCTCCCTTACCTCTCCCTCTGTCTGTCTGTTCATGTTTCTCCCTTACCTCTCTCTCTGTCTGTCTGTTCATGTTTCTCCCTTACCCCTCTCTCTCTGTCTCTTCATGTTTCTCCCTTACCTCTCTCTCTGTCTGTTCATGTTTCTCTCTTACCCCTCTCTCTCTGTCTGTTCATGTTTCTCCCTTACCCCTCTCTCTCTGTCTGTTCATGTTTCTCTCTTACCCCTCTCTCTGTCTGTTCATGTTTCTCTCTTACCCCTCTCTCTCTGTCTGTTCATGTTTCTCCCTTACCCCTCTCTCTCTGTCTGTTCAGGTTTCTCCTATACCCCTCTCTCTCTCTGTCTGTTCAGGTTTCTCCTATACCCCTCTCTCTCTCTGTCTGTTCATGTTTCTCTCTTACCCCTCTCTCTCTGTCTGTTCATGTTTCTCCCTTACCCCTCTCTCTCTGTCTGTTCATGTTTCTCTCTTACCCCTCTCTCTATGTCTGTTCATGTTTCTCCCTTACCCCTCTCTCTCTGTCTGTTCATGTTTCTCCCTTACCCCTCTCTCTCTGTCTGTTCATGTTTCTCCCTTACCCCTCTCTCTCTGTCTGTTCATGTTTCTCCCTTACCCCTCTCTCTCTGTCTGTTCATGTTTCTCCCTTACCCCTCTCTGTCTGTCTGTTCATGTTTCTCCCTTACCCCCCTCTCTCTCTCTGTCTGTTCATGTTTCTCCCTTACCCCCCCCTCTCTCTCTGTCTGTTCATGTTTCTCCCTTACCTCTCTCTCTGTCTGTCTGTTCATGTTTCTCCCTTACCCCTCTCTCTCTGTCTGTTCATGTTTCTCCCTTACCTCTCTCTCTGTCTGTTCATGTTTCTCTCTTACCCCTCTCTCTCTCTGTCTGTTCATGTTTCTCCCTTACCCCTCTCTCTCTGTCTGTTCATGTTTCTCTCTTACCCCTCTCTCTCTGTCTGTTCATGTTTCTCTCTTACCCCTCTCTCTCTGTCTGTTCATGTTTCTCCCTTACCCCTCTCTCTCTGTCTGTTCATGTTTCTCCATTACCTCTCTCTCTGTCTGTCTGTTCATGTTTCTCCCTTACCTCTCTGTCTGTCTGTCTGTTCATGTTTCTCCCTTACCCCTCTCTCTGTCTGTTTCGTGTTTTCTCTCTTACCCCTCTCTCTCTGTCTGTTCATGTTTCTCCCTTACCTCTCTCTTTGTCTGTCTGTTCATGTTTCTCCTTTACCCCTCTCTCTCTGTCTGTTCATGTTTCTCCCTTACCTCTCTCTCTGTCTGTCTGTTCATGTTTCTCCCTTACCTCTCTCTCTGTCTGTCTGTTCATGTTTCTCCCTTACCCCTCTCTCTCTGTCTGTTCATGTTTCTCCCTTACCTCTCTCTCTGTCTGTTCATGTTTCTCTCTTACCCCTCTCTCTCTGTCTGTTCATGTTTCTCCCTTATCCCTCTCTCTCTGTCTGTTCATGTTTCTCCCTTATCCCTCTCTCTCTGTCTGTTCATGTGTCTCCCTTACCCCTCTCTCTCTGTCTGTTCATGTTTCTCTCTTACCCCTCTCTCTCTGTCTGTTCATGTTTCTCCCTTACCCCTCTCTCGCCGTCTGTTCATGTTTCTCCCTTACCCCTCTCTCTGTCTGTTCATGTTTCTCCTTACCCCTCTCTCTCTGTCTGTTCATGTTTCTCCCTTACCTCTCTCTCTGTCTGTCTGTTTCGTGTTTTCTCTCTTACCCCTCTCTCTCTGTCTGTTCATGTTTCTCCCTTACCTCTCTCTTTGTCTGTCTGTTCATGTTTCTCCTTTACCCCTCTCTCTCTGTCTGTTCATGTTTCTCCCTAGCCTCTCTCTCTGTCTGTCTGTTCATGTTTCTCCCTTACCTCTCTCTCTGTCTGTCTGTTCATGTTTCTCCCTTACCCCTCTCTCTCTGTCTGTTCATGTTTCTCCCTTACCTCTCTCTCTGTCTGTTCATGTTTCTCTCTTACCCCTCTCTCTCTGTCTGTTCATGTTTCTCCCTTACCCCTCTCTCTCTGTCTGTTCATGTTTCTCTCTTACCCCTCTCTCTCTGTCTGTTCATGTTTCTCTCTTACCCCTCTCTCTCTGTCTGTTCATGTTTCTCCCTTACCCCTGTCTCTCTGTCTGTTCAGGTTTCTCCTATACCCCTCTCTCTCTCTGTCTGTTCATGTTTCTCTCTTACCCCTCTCTCTCTGTCTGTTCATGTTTCTCTCTTACCCCTCTCTCTCTGTCTGTTCATGTTTCTCCTTTACCCCTCTCTCTCTGTCTGTTCATGTTTCTCCCTTACCCCTCTCTCTCTGTCTGTTCATGTTTCTCCCTTACCCCTCTCTCTCTGTCTGTTCATGTTTCTCTCTTACCCCTCTCTCTCTGTCTGTTCATGTTTCTCCCTTACCCCTCTCTCTCTGTCTGTTCATGTTTCTCTCTAACCCCTCTCTTTGTCTGTTCATGTTTCTCTCTTACCCCTCTCTCTCTGTCTGTTCATGTTTCTCCCTTATCCCTCTCTCTCTGTCTGTTCATGTTTCTCCCTTACCCCTCTCTCTGTCTGTTCATGTTTCTCCCTTACCCCTCTCTCTGTCTGTTCATGTTTCTCCCTTACCTCTCTCTCTGTCTGTTCATGTTTCTCTCTTACCCCTCTCTCTCTGTCTGTTCATGTTTCTCCCTTACCCCTCTCTCTCTGTCTGTTCATGTTTCCCCCTTACCCCTCTCTCTCTGTCTGTTCATGTTTCTCCCTTACCCCTCTCTCTCTGTCGGTTCATGTTTCTCCTTTACCCCTCTCTCTCTGTCTGTACATGTTTCTCCCTTAACCATCTCTCTCTGTCTGTTCATGTTTCTCCCTTACCCCTCTCTCTCTGTCTGTTCATGTTTCTCTCTTACCCCTCTCTCTCTGTCTGTTCATGTTTCTCTCTTACCCCTCTCTCTCTGTCTGTTCATGTTTCTCCCTTACCCCTCTCTCTCTGTCTGTTCATGTTTCTCCCTTACCCCCTTCTCTCTGTCTGTTCATGTTTCTCCCTTACCCCTCTCTCTGTCTGTTCATGTTTCTCCCTTACCCCTCTCTCTCTGTCTGTTCATGTTTCTCCCTTACCCCCCTCTCTCTCTCTCTGTCTGTTCATGTTTCTCCCTTACCCCTCTCTCTCTGTCTGTTCATGTTTCTCCCTTACCCCTCTCTCTCTGTCTGTTCATGTTTCTCCCTTACCCCTCTCTCTCTGTCTGTTCATGTTTCTCCCTTACCCCCCTCTCTCTGTCTGTTCATGTTTCTCCCTTACCCCTCTCTCTCTGTCTGTTCATGTTTCTCCCTTACCCCTCTCTCTCTGTCTGTTCATGTTTCTCCCTTACCCCCCTCTCTCTCTCTGTCTGTTCATGTTTTTCCCTTACCCCTCTCTCTCTGTCTGTTCATGTTTCTCCCTTACCCCTCTCTCTGTCTGTCTGTTCATGTTTCTCTCTTACCCCTCTCTCTCTGTCTGTTCATGTTTCTCCCTTACCCCCCTCTCTCTCTCGTATGTTCATGTTTCTCCCTTACCCCTCTCTCTCTGTCTGTTCATGTTTCTCCCTTACCCCTCTCTCTCTGTCTGTTCATGTTTCTCCCCACCCCTCTCTCTCTGTCTGTTCATGTTTCTCTCTTACCCCTCTCTCTCTGTCTGTTCATGTTTCTCCCTTACCCCTCTCTCTCTGTCTGTTCATGTTTCTCCCTTACCTCTCTCTCTGTCTGTTCATGTTTCTCTCTTACCCCTCTCTCTCTGTCTGTTCATGTTTCTCCCTTACCCCTCTCTCTCTGTCTGTTCATGTTTCTCCCTTACCCCTCTCTCTCTGTCTGTTCATGTTTCTCCCTTACCCCCTTCTCTCTGTCTGTTCATGTTTCTCCCTTATCCCTCTCTCTGTTCATGTTTCTCCCTTACCCCTCTCTCTGTCTGTTCATGTTTCTCCCTTACCTCTCTCTCTGTCTGTTCATGTTTCTCTCTAACCCCTCTCTTTGTCTGTTCATGTTTCTCTCTTACCCCTCTCTCTCTGTCTGTTCATGTTTCTCCCTTATCCCTCTCTCTCTGTCTGTTCATGTTTCTCCCTTATCCCTCTCTCTCTGTCTGTTCATGTTTCTCCCTTACCCCTCTCTCTCTGTCTGTTCATGTTTCTCTCTTACCCCTCTCTCTCTGTCTGTTCATGTTTCTCCCTTACCCCTCTCTCGCCGTCTGTTCATGTTTCTCCCTTACCCCTCTCTCTGTCTGTTCATGTTTCTCCTTACCCCTCTCTCTCTGTCTGTTCATGTTTCTCCCTTACCTCTCTCTCTGTCTGTCTGTTTCGTGTTTTCTCTCTTACCCCTCTCTCTGTCTGTTCATGTTTCTCCCTTACCTCTCTCTTTGTCTGTCTGTTCATGTTTCTCCTTTACCCCTCTCTCTCTGTCTGTTCATGTTTCTCCCTTACCTCTCTCTCTGTCTGTCTGTTCATGTTTCTCCCTTACCTCTCTCTCTGTCTGTCTGTTCATGTTTCTCCCTTACCCCTCTCTCTCTGTCTGTTCATGTTTCTCCCTTACCTCTCTCTCTGTCTGTTCATGTTTCTCTCTTACCCCTCTCTCTCTGTCTGTTCATGTTTCTCCCTTACCCCTCTCTCTCTGTCTGTTCATGTTTCTCTCTTACCCCTCTCTCTCTGTCTGTTCATGTTTCTCTCTTACCCCTCTCTCTCTGTCTGTTCATGTTTCTCCCTTACCCCTGTCTCTCTGTCTGTTCAGGTTTCTCCTATACCCATCTCTCTCTCTGTCTGTTCATGTTTCTCTCTTACCCCTCTCTCTCTGTCTGTTCATGTTTCTCTCTTACCCCTCTCTCTCTGTCTGTTCAGGTTTCTGCTATACCCCTCTCTCTCTCTGTCTGTTCATGTTTCTCTCTTACCTCTCTCTCTGTCTGTCTGTTTCGTGTTTTCTCTCTTACCCCTCTCTCTCTGTCTGTTCATGTTTCTCCCTTACCTCTCTCTTTGTCTGTCTGTTCATGTTTCTCCTTTACCCCTCTCTCTCTGTCTGTTCATGTTTCTCCCTTACCTCTCTCTCTGTCTGTCTGTTCATGTTTCTCCCTTACCTCTCTCTCTGTCTGTCTGTTCATGTTTCTCCCTTACCCCTCTCTCTCTGTCTGTTCATGTTTCTCCCTTACCTCTCTCTCTGTCTGTTCATGTTTCTCTCTTACCCCTCTCTCTCTGTCTGTTCATGTTTCTCCCTTACCCCTCTCTCTCTGTCTGTTCATGTTTCTCTCTTACCCCTCTCTCTCTGTCTGTTCATGTTTCTCTCTTACCCCTCTCTCTCTGTCTGTTCATGTTTCTCCCTTACCCCTGTCTCTCTGTCTGTTCAGGTTTCTCCTATACCCCTCTCTCTCTCTGTCTGTTCATGTTTCTCTCTTACCCCTCTCTCTCTGTCTGTTCATGTTTCTCTCTTACCCCTCTCTCTCTGTCTGTTCAGGTTTCTGCTATACCCCTCTCTCTCTCTGTCTGTTCATGTTTCTCTCTTACCTCTCTCTCTGTCTGTTCATGTTTCTCCTTTACCCCTCTCTCTCTGTCTGTTCATGTTTCTCCCTTACCCCTCTCTCTCTGTCTGTTCATGTTTCTCCCTTACCCCTCTCTCTCTGTCTGTTCATGTTTCTCCCTTACCCCTCTCTCTCTGTCTGTTCATGTTTCTCTCTTACCCCTCTCTCTCTGTCTGTTCATGTTTCTCCCTTACCCCTCTCTCTCTGTCTGTTCATGTTTCTCTCTAACCCCTCTCTTTGTCTGTTCATGTTTCTCTCTTACCCCTCTCTCTCTGTCTGTTCATGTTTCTCTCTTACCCCTCTCTCTCTGTCTGTTCATGTTTCTCCCTTACCCCTCTCTCTCTGTCTGTTCAATTTTCTCCCTTACCCCTCTCTCTCTGTCTGTTCATGTTTCTCCCTTACCCCCTTCTCTCTGTCTGTTCATGTTTCTCCCTTACCCCTCTCTCTGTCTGTTCATGTTTCTCCCTTACCCCTCTCTCTGTCTGTTCATGTTTCTCTCTTACCCCTCTCTCTCTGTCTGTTCATGTTTCTCTCTTACCCCTCTCTCTCTGTCTGTTCATGTTTCTCTCTTAACCCTCTCTCTCTGTCTGTTCATGTTTCTCCCTTATCCCTCTCTCTCTGTCTGTTCATGTTTCTCCCTTATCCCTCTCTCTCTGTCTGTTCATGTTTCTCCCTTACCCCTCTCTCTCTGTCTGTTCATGTTTCTCTCTTACCCCTCTCTCTCTGTCTGTTCATGTTTCTCCCTTACCCCTCTCTCGCCGTCTGTTCATGTTTCTCCCTTACCCCTCTCTCTGTCTGTTCATGTTTCTCCTTACCCCTCTCTCTCTGTCTGTTCATGTTTCTCTCTTACCTCTCTCTCTGTCTGTCTGTTTCGTGTTTTCTCTCTTACCCCTCTCTCTCTGTCTGTTCATGTTTCTCCCTTACCTCTCTCTTTGTCTGTCTGTTCATGTTTCTCCTTTACCCCTCTCTCTCTGTCTGTTCATGTTTCTCCCTTACCTCTCTCTCTGTCTGTCTGTTCATGTTTCTCCCTTACCTCTCTCTCTGTCTGTCTGTTCATGTTTCTCCCTTACCCCTCTCTCTCTGTCTGTTCATGTTTCTCCCTTACCTCTCTCTCTGTCTGTTCATGTTTCTCTCTTACCCCTCTCTCTCTGTCTGTTCATGTTTCTCCCTTACCCCTCTCTCTCTGTCTGTTCATGTTTCTCTCTTACCCCTCTCTCTCTGTCTGTTCATGTTTCTCTCTTACCCCTCTCTCTCTGTCTGTTCATGTTTCTCCCTTACCCCTGTCTCTCTGTCTGTTCAGGTTTCTCCTATACCCCTCTCTCTCTCTGTCTGTTCATGTTTCTCTCTTACCCCTCTCTCTCTGTCTGTTCATGTTTCTCTCTTACCCCTCTCTCTCTGTCTGTTCAGGTTTCTGCTATACCCCTCTCTCTCTCTGTCTGTTCATGTTTCTCTCTTACCTCTCTCTCTGTCTGTTCATGTTTCTCCTTTACCCCTCTCTCTCTGTCTGTTCATGTTTCTCCCTTACCCCTCTCTCTCTGTCTGTTCATGTTTCTCCCTTACCCCTCTCTCTCTGTCTGTTCATGTTTCTCCCTTACCCCTCTCTCTCTGTCTGTTCATGTTTCTCCCTTACCCCTCTCTCTCTGTCTGTTCATGTTTCTCTCTTACCCCTCTCTCTCTGTCTGTTCATGTTTCTCCCTTACCCCTCTCTCTCTGTCTGTTCATGTTTCTCTCTAACCCCTCTCTTTGTCTGTTCATGTTTCTCTCTTACCCCTCTCTCTCTGTCTGTTCATGTTTCTCTCTTACCCCTCTCTCTCTGTCTGTTCATGTTTCTCCCTTACCCCTCTCTCTCTGTCTGTTCATGTTTCTCCCTTACCCCTCTCTCTCTGTCTGTTCATGTTTCTCCCTTACCCCCTTCTCTCTGTCTGTTCATGTTTCTCCCTTACCCCTCTCTCTGTCTGTTCATGTTTCTCCCTTACCCCTCTCTCTGTCTGTTCATGTTTCTCCCTTACCTCTCTGTCTGTTCATGTTTCTCTCTAACCCCTCTCTTTGTCTGTTCATGTTTCTCTCTTAACCCTCTCTCTCTGTCTGTTCATGTTTCTCCCTTATCCCTCTCTCTCTGTCTGTTCATGTTTCTCCCTTATCCCTCTCTCTCTGTCTGTTCATGTTTCTCCCTTACCCCTCTCTCTCTGTCTGTTCATGTTTCTCTCTTACCCCTCTCTCTCTGTCTGTTCATGTTTCTCCCTTACCCCTCTCTCGCCGTCTGTTCATGTTTCTCCCTTACCCCTCTCTCTGTCTGTTCATGTTTCTCCTTACCCCTCTCTCTCTGTCTGTTCATGTTTCTCCCTTACCTCTCTCTCTGTCTGTCTGTTTCGTGTTTTCTCTCTTACCCCTCTCTCTCTGTCTGTTCATGTTTCTCCCTTACCTCTCTCTTTGTCTGTCTGTTCATGTTTCTCCTTTACCCCTCTCTCTCTGTCTGTTCATGTTTCTCCCTTACCTCTCTCTCTGTCTGTCTGTTCATGTTTCTCCCTTACCTCTCTCTCTGTCTGTCTGTTCATGTTTCTCCCTTACCCCTCTCTCTCTGTCTGTTCATGTTTCTCCCTTACCTCTCTCTCTGTCTGTTCATGTTTCTCTCTTACCCCTCTCTCTCTGTCTGTTCATGTTTCTCCCTTACCCCTCTCTCTCTGTCTGTTCATGTTTCTCTCTTACCCCTCTCTCTCTGTCTGTTCATGTTTCTCTCTTACCCCTCTCTCTCTGTCTGTTCATGTTTCTCCCTTACCCCTGTCTCTCTGTCTGTTCAGGTTTCTCCTATACCCCTCTCTCTCTCTGTCTGTTCATGTTTCTCTCTTACCCCTCTCTCTCTGTCTGTTCATGTTTCTCTCTTACCCCTCTCTCTCTGTCTGTTCATGTTTCTCCTTTACCCCTCTCTCTCTGTCTGTTCATGTTTCTCCCTTACCCCTCTCTCTCTGTCTGTTCATGTTTCTCCCTTACCCCTCTCTCTCTGTCTGTTCATGTTTCTCTCTTACCCCTCTCTCTCTGTCTGTTCATGTTTCTCCCTTACCCCTCTCTCTCTGTCTGTTCATGTTTCTCTCTAACCCCTCTCTTTGTCTGTTCATGTTTCTCTCTTACCCCTCTCTCTCTGTCTGTTCATGTTTCTCCCTTATCCCTCTCTCTCTGTCTGTTCATGTTTCTCCCTTACCCCTCTCTCTGTCTGTTCATGTTTCTCCCTTACCCCTCTCTCTGTCTGTTCATGTTTCTCCCTTACCTCTCTCTCTGTCTGTTCATGTTTCTCTCTTACCCCTCTCTCTCTGTCTGTTCATGTTTCTCCCTTACCCCTCTCTCTCTGTCTGTTCATGTTTCTCCCTTACCCCTCTCTCTCTGTCTGTTCATGTTTCTCCCTTACCCCTCTCTCTCTGTCGGTTCATGTTTCTCCTTTACCCCTCTCTCTCTGTCTGTTCATGTTTCTCCCTTAACCATCTCTCTGTCTGTTCATGTTTCTCCCTTACCCCTCTCTCTCTGTCTGTTCATGTTTCTCTCTTACCCCTCTCTCTCTGTCTGTTCATGTTTCTCTCTTACCCCTCTCTCTCTGTCTGTTCATGTTTCTCCCTTACCCCTCTCTCTCTGTCTGTTCATGTTTCTCCATTACCCCCTTCTCTCTGTCTGTTCATGTTTCTCCCTTACCCCTCTCTCTGTCTGTTCATGTTTCTCCCTTACCCCTCTCTCTCTGTCTGTTCATGTTTCTCCCTTACCCCCCTCTCTCTCTCTCTCTCTCTGTCTGTTCATGTTTCTCCCTTACCCCTCTCTCTCTGTCTGTTCATGTTTCTCCCTTACCCCTCTCTCTCTGTCTGTTCATGTTTCTCCCTTACCCCTCTCTCTCTGTCTGTTCATGTTTCTCCCTTACCCCCCTCTCTCTCTCTGTCTGTTCATGTTTCTCCCTTACCCCTCTCTCTCTGTCTGTTCATGTTTCTCCCTTACCCCTCTCTCTGTCTGTCTGTTCATGTTTCTCTCTTACCCCTCTCTCTCTGTCTGTTCATGTTTCTCCCTTACCCCCCTCTCTCTCTCGTATGTTCATGTTTCTCCCTTACCCCTCTCTCTCTGTCTGTTCATGTTTCTCCTTACCCCTCTCTCTCTGTCTGTTCATGTTTCTCTCTTACCCCTCTCTCTGTCTGTCTGTTCATGTTTCTCCCTTAACCCTCTCTCTCTGTCTGTTCATGTTTCTCCCTTACCTCTCCCTTTGTCTGTCTGTTCATGTTTCTCCCTTACCTCTCTCTCTGTCTGTCTGTTCATGTTTCTCCCTTACCCCTCTCTCTCTGTCTGTTCATGTTTCTCCCTTAACCCTCTCTCTGTCTGTTCATGTTTCTCTCTTACCCCTCTCTCTCTGTCTGTTCATGTTTCTCCCTTACCCCTCTCTCTCTCTGTCTGTTCATGTTTCTCTCTTACCCCTCTCTCTCTGTCTGTTCATGTTTCTCTCTTACCCCTCTCTCTCTGTCTGTTCATGTTTCTCCCTTACCCATCTCTCTCTGTCTGTTCAGGTTTCTCCTATACCCCTCTCTCTCTCTGTCTGTTCAGGTTTCTCCTATACCCCTCTCTCTCTCTGTCTGTTCATGTTTCTCTCTTACCCCTCTCTCTCTGTCTGTTCATGTTTCTCCTTTACCCCTCTCTCTCTGTCTGTTCATGTTTCTCCCTTACCCCTCTCTCTCTGTCTGTTCATGTTTCTCCCTTACCCCTCTCTCTCTGTCTGTTCATGTTTCTCCCTTACCCCTCTCTCTCTGTCTGTTCATGTTTCTCCCTTACCCCTCTCTCTCTGTCTGTTCATGTTTCTCTCTTACCCCTCTCTCTATGTCTGTTCATGTTTCTCCCTTACCCCTCTCTCTCTGTCTGTTCATGTTTCTCCCTTACCCCTCTCTCTCTGTCTGTTCATATTTCTCCCTTACCCCTCTCTCTCTGTCTGTTCATGTTTCTCCCTTACCCCTCTCTCTGTCTGTTCATGTTTCTCCTTACCCCTCTCTCTCTGTCTGTTCATGTTTCTCCCTTACCTCTCTCTCTGTCTGTTCATGTTTCTCCCTTACCCCTCTCTCTCAGTCTGTTCATGTTTCTCCCTTACCCCTCTCTCTCTGTCTGTTCATGTTTCTCTCTTGCCCCTCTCTGACTGTTCATGTTTCTCCCTTACCCCCCTCTCTCTCTCTCTGTCTGTTCATGTTTCTCCCTTACCCCTCTCTCTCTGTCTGTTCATGTTTCTCCCTTACCCCTCTCTCTCTGTCTGTTCATGTTTCTCCCTTACCCCTCTCTCTCTGTCTGTTCATGTTTCTCTCTTACCCCTCTCTCTCTGTCTGTTCATGTTTCTCCCTTACCCCTCTCTCTCTGTCTGTTCATGTTTCTCCCTTACCCATCTCTCTCTGTCTGTTCATGTTTCTCCCTTACCCCTCTCTCTCTGTCGGTTCATGTTTCTCCTTTACCCCTCTCTCTCTGTCTGTTCATGTTTCTCTCTTACCCCTCTCTCTCTGTCTGTTCATGTTTCTCCCTTACCCCCTTCTCTCTGTCTGTTCATGTTTCTCCCTTACCCCTCTCTCTGTCTGTTCATGTTTCTCCCTTACCCCTCTCTCTTTGTCTGTCTGTTCATGTTTCTCCTTTACCCCTCTCTCTCTGTCTGTTCATGTTTCTCCCTTACCTCTCTCTCTGTCTGTCTGTTCATGTTTCTCCCTTACCTCTCTCTCTGTCTGTCTGTTCATGTTTCTCCCTTACCCCTCTCTCTCTGTCTGTTCATGTTTCTCCCTTACCTCTCTCTCTGTCTGTTCATGTTTCTCTCTTACCCCTCTCTCTCTGTCTGTTCATGTTTCTCCCTTACCCCTCTCTCTCTGTCTGTTCATGTTTCTCTCTTACCCCTCTCTCTCTGTCTGTTCATGTTTCTCTCTTACCCCTCTCTCTCTGTCTGTTCATGTTTCTCCCTTACCCCTGTCTCTCTGTCTGTTCAGGTTTCTCCTATACCCCTCTCTCTCTCTGTCTGTTCATGTTTCTCTCTTACCCCTCTCTCTCTGTCTGTTCATGTTTCTCTCTTACCCCTCTCTCTCTGTCTGTTCATGTTTCTCCTTTACCCCTCTCTCTCTGTCTGTTCATGTTTCTCCCTTACCCCTCTCTCTCTGTCTGTTCATGTTTCTCCCTTACCCCTCTCTCTCTGTCTGTTCATGTTTCTCTCTTACCCCTCTCTCTCTGTCTGTTCATGTTTCTCTCTAACCCCTCTCTTTGTCTGTTCATGTTTCTCTCTTACCCCTCTCTCTCTGTCTGTTCATGTTTCTCCCTTATCCCTCTCTCTCTGTCTGTTCATGTTTCTCCCTTACCCCTCTCTCTGTCTGTTCATGTTTCTCCCTTACCCCTCTCTCTGTCTGTTCATGTTTCTCCCTTACCTCTCTCTCTGTCTGTTCATGTTTCTCTCTTACCCCTCTCTCTCTGTCTGTTCATGTTTCTCCCTTACCCCTCTCTCTCTGTCTGTTCATGTTTCTCCCTTACCCCTCTCTCTCTGTCTGTTCATGTTTCTCCCTTACCCCTCTCTCTCTGTCGGTTCATGTTTCTCCTTTACCCCTCTCTCTCTGTCTGTTCATGTTTCTCCCTTAACCATCTCTCTGTCTGTTCATGTTTCTCCCTTACCCCTCTCTCTCTGTCTGTTCATGTTTCTCTCTTACCCCTCTCTCTCTGTCTGTTCATGTTTCTCTCTTACCCCTCTCTCTCTGTCTGTTCATGTTTCTCCCTTACCCCTCTCTCTCTGTCTGTTCATGTTTCTCCCTTACCCCCTTCTCTCTGTCTGTTCATGTTTCTCCCTTACCCCTCTCTCTGTCTGTTCATGTTTCTCCCTTACCCCTCTCTCTCTGTCTGTTCATGTTTCTCCCTTACCCCCCTCTCTCTCTCTCTCTCTCTGTCTGTTCATGTTTCTCCCTTACCCCTCTCTCTCTGTCTGTTCATGTTTCTCCCTTACCCCTCTCTCTCTGTCTGTTCATGTTTCTCCCTTACCCCTCTCTCTCTGTCTGTTCATGTTTCTCCCTTACCCCCCTCTCTCTCTCTGTCTGTTCATGTTTCTCCCTTAACCCTCTCTCTCTGTCTGTTCATGTTTCTCCCTTACCCCTCTCTCTGTCTGTCTGTTCATGTTTCTCTCTTACCCCTCTCTCTCTGTCTGTTCATGTTTCTCCCTTACCCCCCTCTCTCTCTCGTATGTTCATGTTTCTCCCTTACCCCTCTCTCTCTGTCTGTTCATGTTTCTCCTTACCCCTCTCTCTCTGTCTGTTCATGTTTCTCTCTTACCCCTCTCTCTGTCTGTCTGTTCATGTTTCTCCCTTAACCCTCTCTCTCTGTCTGTTCATGTTTCTCCCTTACCTCTCCCTTTGTCTGTCTGTTCATGTTTCTCCCTTACCTCTCTCTCTGTCTGTCTGTTCATGTTTCTCCCTTACCCCTCTCTCTCTGTCTGTTCATGTTTCTCCCCTGTTGGGGATGGGGGCGCTGTTTAGACTATTTATGCTAATGTGGCTAATTTTTTAAACGGCTTCCCACAAAATCCTTGATCGTACAATATGCATATTATTATTATTATTGGATAGAAAACAGTCTATAGTTTCTATAGGAGTTGAAATTTTGTCTCTAAGTGGAACAGAGCCCATTCTACAGCAATTTCCCTGACATGGAGTCAGATTTGAGAAACGTTGGCCACTTTTCTGAAGTCATTTAAACGGGCACTGTCGTTGCTATGACTATACGGACACTTCTTACGTCTTCCCCTGGATGCCTTTACGTGATGACGATTCCAACGGGCTCGATTGCTCGTTCACAGGCCCTACAAATGAAAAAAACCTTTAGCTAGCAAGTCTTTTCTTGCTGCGTAACGCGCGTGGAAGACACCGACCCTCTCCTGTTCCAAGCCTTAGTTTAGCCTGTTATATTTCTCCGGTCATCTTTTCACTCGTTATAGGAGTTACAAACATCACAAAGTAGTTAATTTAAAGCGTTTTATAGCAATTTATATCCGTTTAGTGCGATTTTGGGACATTTATTTTTGCAACGATGTGAAAAGTTGGAAACGCTTTTCAGTTCATCCCGAACGTAGTTGACATTTCCACATGGCAAGAGGACAGCTTTCCACCAAAAGACGATTGCTCCCAAGAAAGGATCCTTTGCCCAAGATACTGATGGAAGAACAGCTCAAGGTAGGACATTTTTATTATGATAAATCGTGTTTCTGTCGAAACATTTTAGTGGCTTAGGACGCCATGTTTTTTGACGTAGCTTCGCTTGGCGCAAACTGTATTGAAAAGTAAGGATAAATTAAAAAATGTAATAACGCAATTGTATTAAGAATTAAATTGTCTATCAATCCCTGTCCACCCTATATTTTTTAGTCACGTTTATGAGTATTTATGTATAAGAGTAGATCACTGTCTAAGTGGCGCAAGGACGTTTTCTTTACCAGCTTGTCCACATTTCACATTGTCTAACCATGATTTTGGTGGCTAAATATAAACATTTTCGATCAAACTGTATATGCATGTTGTAATGTGATGTTACAGGAGTGTCATCGGAAGAATTCTGAGAAGGTTAGTGAAAAAATTAATATCTTTTGGCGATGTTGACTTTTATCGCTCACTTTGGCTAGAATCAATGCTGGGCTGCTAATTGCTATGTGCTAAGCTAATATAACGATTTATTGTGTTTTCGCTGTAAGACACTTAGAAAATCTGAAATATTGTCTGTATTCACAGGATCTGTGTCTTTCGATTCGTGTATGCTGTGTATTTTTACGAAATGTTTGATGATTAGTAGTTAGGTAAACACGTTGCTCATTGTAATTATTCTAGTCCATTTGTGATGGTGGGTGCAATTGTAAACTATGCCATATACCTGAAATATGCACTTTTTTCTAACAAAACCTATCCCATACCATAAATATGTTATCAGACTGTCATCTAATGAGTTTTTTTGTTGGTTAGGGGCTATAAATATCTTAGTTTAGCCGAATTGGTGATGGCTACTGGTGTTGGTGGACAAATAAAAGATGGTGGAATATGCTAATGTGTTTTTAGGTAATAGATGTACATCTTTACATATTGTGTCTTCCCTGTAAAACATTTTAAAAATCGGAAATGTTGACTGGATTCATAAGATCTGTGTCTTTCATTAGCTGTATTGGACTTTAATGTGTGAAAGTTAAATATTTTAAAAAAATATTTTTTTTGAATTTCGCGGCACTGGTTTTTCAGTGGGGGGGGGGGGGGGGTGCCGCTAGCGCCACGCTGATCCTAGACAGGTTAACCCTCTCTCTGTCTGTTCATGTTTCTCTCTTACCCCTCTCTCTCTGTCTGTTCATGTTTCTCCCTTACCCCTCTCTCTCTGTCTGTTCATGTTTCTCTCTTACCCCTCTCTCTCTGTCTGTTCATGTTTCTCTCTTACCCCTCTCTCTCTGTCTGTTCATGTTTCTCCCTTACCCATCTCTCTCTGTCTGTTCAGGTTTCTCCTATACCCCTCTCTCTCTCTGTCTGTTCAGGTTTCTCCTATACCCCTCTCTCTCTCTGTCTGTTCATGTTTCTCTCTTACCCCTCTCTCTCTGTCTGTTCATGTTTCTCCTTTACCCCTCTCTCTCTGTCTGTTCATGTTTCTCCCTTACCCCTCTCTCTCTGTCTGTTCATGTTTCTCCCTTACCCCTCTCTCTCTGTCTGTTCATGTTTCTCCCTTACCCCTCTCTCTCTGTCTGTTCATGTTTCTCCCTTACCCCTCTCTCTCTGTCTGTTCATGTTTCTCTCTTACCCCTCTCTCTATGTCTGTTCATGTTTCTCCCTTACCCCTCTCTCTCTGTCTGTTGATGTTTCTCCCTTACCCCTCTCTCTCTGTCTGTTCATATTTCTCCCTTACCCCTCTCTCTCTGTCTGTTCATGTTTCTCCCTTACCCCTCTCTCTGCCTGTTCATGTTTCTCCTTACCCCTCTCTCTCTGTCTGTTCATGTTTCTCCCTTACCTCTCTCTCTGTCTGTTCATGTTTCTCCCTTACCCCTCTCTCTCAGTCTGTTCATGTTTCTCCCTTACCCCTCTCTCTCTGTCTGTTCATGTTTCTCTCTTGCCCCTCTCTGACTGTTCATGTTTCTCCCTTACCCCCCTCTCTCTCTCTCTGTCTGTTCATGTTTCTCCCTTACCCCTCTCTCTCTGTCTGTTCATGTTTCTCCCTTACCCCTCTCTCTCTGTCTGTTCATGTTTCTCCCTTACCCCTCTCTCTCTGTCTGTTCATGTTTCTCTCTTACCCCTCTCTCTCTGTCTGTTCATGTTTCTCCCTTACCCCTCTCTCTCTGTCTGTTCATGTTTCTCCCTTACCCATCTCTCTCTGTCTGTTCATGTTTCTCCCTTACCCCTCTCTCTCTGTCGGTTCATGTTTCTCCTTTACCGCTCTCTCTCTGTCTGTTCATGTTTCTCTCTTACCCCTCTCTCTCTGTCTGTTCATGTTTCTCCCTAACCCCCTTCTCTCTGTCTGTTCATGTTTCTCCCTTACCCCTCTCTCTGTCTGTTCATGTTTCTCCCTTACCCCTCTCTCTCTATCTGTTCATGTATCTCCCTTACCCCCCTCTCTCTCTCTCTGTCTGTTCATGTTTCTCCCTTACCCCTCTCTCTCTGTCTGTTCATGTTTCTCCCTTAACCATCTCTCTCTGTCTGTTCATGTTTCTCCCTTACCCCCTTCTCTCTGTCTGTTCATGTTTCTCCCTTACCCCCTTCTCTCTGTCTGTTCATGTTTCTCCCTTACCCCCTTCTCTCTGTCTGTTCATGTTTCTCCCTTAACCATCTCTCTCTGTCTGTTCATGTTTCTCCCTTACCCCCTTCTCTCTGTCTGTTCATGTTTCTCCCTTAACCATCTCTCTCTGTCTGTTCATGTTTCTCCCTTACCCCCTTCTCTCTGTCTGTTCATGTTTCTCCCTTACCCCCTTCTCTCTGTCTGTTCATGTTTCTCCCTTAACCATCTCTCTCTCTGTCTGTTCATGTTTCTCCCTTACCCCCTTCTCTCTGTCTGTTCATGTTTCTCCCTTACCCCTCTCTCTCTGTCTGTTCATGTTTCTCCCTTAACCATCTCTCTCTGTCTGTTCATGTTTCTCCCCTACCCCCCTCTCTCTGTCTGTTCATGTTTCTCCCCTACCCCCCTCTCTCTCTCTCTGTCTGTTCATGTTTCTCTCTTACCCCCTTCTCTCTGTCTGTTCATGTTTCTCCCTTACCCCCTTCTCTCTGTCTGTTCATGTTTCTCCCTTAACCATCTCTCTCTTTCTGTTCATGTTTCTCCCTTACCCCTCTCTCTCTGTCTGTTCATGTTTCTCTCTTACCCCTCTCTCTCTGTCTGTTCATGTTTCTCCCTTACCCCCTTCTCTCTGTCTGTTCATGTTTCTCCCTTACCCCTCTCTCTGTCTGTTCATGTTTCTCCCTTACCCCTCTCTCTCTGTCTGTTCATGTTTCTCCCTTACCCCCCTCTCTCTCTCTCTGTCTGTTCATGTTTCTCCCTTACCCCTCTCTCTCTGTCTGTTCATGTTTCTCCCTTCTCCCTCTCTCTCTGTCTGTTCATGTTTCTCCCTTACCCCTCTCTCTCTGTCTGTTCATGTTTCTCCCTTACCCCCTCTCTCTCTCTGTCTGTTCATGTTTCTCCCTTACCCCTCTCTCTCTGTCTGTTCATGTTTCTCCCTTACCCCTCTCTCTGTCTGTCTGTTCATGTTTCTCTCTTACCCCTCTCTCTCTGTCTGTTCATGTTTCTCCCTTACCCCCCTCTCTCTCTCTGTCTGTTCATGTTTCTCCCTTACCCCTCTCTCTCTGTCTGTTCATGTTTCTCCCTTAACCATCTCTCTCTGTCTGTTCATGTTTCTCCCTTACCCCCTTCTCTCTGTCTGTTCATGTTTCTCCCTTACCCCCTTCTCTCTGTCTGTTCATGTTTCTCCCTTAACCATCTCTCTCTGTCTGTTCATGTTTCTCCCTTACCCCCTTCTCTCTGTCTGTTCATGTTTCTCCCTTAACCATCTCTCTCTGTCTGTTCATGTTTCTCCCTTACCCCCTTCTCTCTGTCTGTTCATGTTTCTCCCTTACCCCCTTCTCTCTGTCTGTTCATGTTTCTCCCTTAACCATCCATCTCTCTCTGTCTGTTCATGTTTCTCCCTTACCCCCTTCTCTCTGTCTGTTCATGTTTCTCCCTTACCCCTCTCTCTCTGTCTGTTCATGTTTCTCCCTTAACCATCTCTCTCTGTCTGTTCATGTTTCTCCCTTACCCCCTTCTCTCTGTCTGTTCATGTTTCTCCCCTACCCCCCTCTCTCTCTCTCTGTCTGTTCATGTTTCTCTCTTACCCCCTTCTCTCTGTCTGTTCATGTTTCTCCCTTACCCCCTTCTCTCTGTCTGTTCATGTTTCTCCCTTAACCATCTCTCTCTTTCGGTTCATGTTTCTCCCTTACCCCTCTCTCTCTGTCTGTTCATGTTTCTCTCTTACCCCTCTCTCTCTGTCTGTTCATGTTTCTCCCTTACCCCCTTCTCTCTGTCTGTTCATGTTTCTCCCTTACCCCTCTCTCTGTCTGTTCATGTTTCTCCCTTACCCCTCTCTCTCTGTCTGTTCATGTTTCTCCCTTACCCCCCTCTCTCTCTCTCTGTCTGTTCATGTTTCTCCCTTACCCCTCTCTCTCTGTCTGTTCATGTTTCTCCCTTCTCCCTCTCTCTCTGTCTTTTCATGTTTCTCCCTTACCCCTCTCTCTCTGTCTGTTCATGTTTCTCCCTTACCCCCCTCTCTCTCTCTGTCTGTTCATGTTTCTCCCTTACCCCTCTCTCTCTGTCTGTTCATGTTTCTCCCTTACCCCTCTCTCTGTCTGTCTGTTCATGTTTCTCTCTTACCCCTCTCTCTCTGTCTGTTCATGTTTCTCCCTTACCCCCCTCTCTCTCTCTGTCTGTTCATGTTTCTCCCTTACCCCTCTCTCTCTGTCTGTTCATGTTTCTCCCTTACCACTCTCTCTCTGTCTGTTCATGTTTCACTCTTACCCCTCTCTCTGTCTGTCTGTTCATGTTTCTCCCTTACCCCTCTCTCTCTGTCTGTTCATGTTTCTCCCTTACCTCTCCCTCTGTCTGTCTGTTCATGTTTCTCCCTTACCTCTCTCTCTGTCTGTCTGTTCATGTTTCTCCCTTACCCCTCTCTCTCTGTCTGTTCATGTTTCTCCCTTACCTCTCTCTCTGTCTGTTCATGTTTCTCTCTTACCCCTCTCTCTCTGTCTGTTCATGTTTCTCCCTTACCCCTCTCTCTCTGTCTGTTCATGTTTCTCTATTACCCCTCTCTCTCTGTCTGTTCATGTTTCTCTCTTACCCCTCTCTCCCTGTCTGTTCATGTTTCTCCCTTACCCCTCTCTCTCTGTCTGTTCAGTTTTCTCCTATACCCCCCTCTCTCTCTGTCTGTTCATGTTTCTCTCTTACCCCTCTCTCTCTGTCTGTTCATGTTTCTCTCTTACCCCTCTCTCTCTGTCTGTTCATGTTTCTCCCTTACCCCTCTCTCTTCTTTCTGTTCATGTTTCTCCTTTACCCCTCTCTCTCTGTCTGTTCATGTTTCTCCTCACCCCTCTCTCTCTGTCTGTTCATGTTTCTCCCTTACCTCTCTCTCTGTCTGTTCATGTTTCTCCCTTACCTCTCTCTCTGTCTGTTCATGTTTCTCCCTTACCTCTCTCTCTCTGTCTGTTCATGTTTCTCCCTTACCCCTCTCTCTCGGTCTGTTCATGTTTCTCTCTTACCCCTCTCTGTCTGTTCATGTTTCTCCCTTACCCCCCTCTCTCTCTCTCTGTCTGTTCATGTTTCTCCCTTACCCCTCTCTCTCTGTCTGTTCATGTTTCTCCCTTACCCCTCTCTCTCTGTCTGTTCATGTTTCTCCCTTACCCCTCTCTCTCTGTCTGTTCATGTTTCTCTCTTACCCCTCTCTCTGTCTGTCTGTTCATGTTTCTCCCTTACCCCTCTCTCTCGGTCTGTTCATGTTTCTCTCTTACCCCTCTCTGTCTGTTCATGTTTCTCCCTTACCCCCTCTCTCTCTCTCTGTCTGTTCATGTTTCTCCCTTACCCCTCTCTCTCTGTCTGTTCATGTTTCTCCCTTAACCATCTCTCTCTGTCTGTTCATGTTTCTCCCTTACCCCTCTCTCTCTGTCTGTTCATGTTTCTCTCTTACCCCTCTCTCTCTGTCTGTTCATGTTTCTCTCTTACCCCTCTCTCTCTGTCTGTTCATGTTTCTCCCTTACCCCTCTCTCTCTGTCCATGTTTCTCCCTTACCCCCTTCTCTCTGTCTGTTCATGTTTCTCCCTTACCCCTCTCTCTGTCTGTTCATGTTTCTCCCTTACCCCTCTCTCTCTGTCTGTTCATGTTTCTCCCTTACCCCCCTCTCTCTCTCTCTCTGTCTGTTCATGTTTCTCCCTTACCCCTCTCTCTCTGTCTGTTCATGTTTCTCCCTTACCCCCTTCTCTCTGTCTGTTCATGTTTCTCCCTTAACCATCTCTCTCTGTCTGTTCATGTTTCTCCCTTACCCCCTTCTCTCTGTCTGTTCATGTTTCTCCCTTACCCCCTTCTCTCTGTCTGTTCATGTTTCTCCCTTAACCATCCATCTCTCTCTGTCTGTTCATGTTTCTCCCTTACCCCCTTCTCTCTGTCTGTTCATGTTTCTCCCTTACCCCTCTCTCTCTGTCTGTTCATGTTTCTCCCTTACCTCTCTCTCTCTGTCTGTTCATGTTTCTCCCTTACCCCTCTCTCTCGGTCTGTTCATGTTTCTCTCTTACCCCTCTCTGTCTGTTCATGTTTCTCCCTTACCCCCCTCTCTCTCTCTCTGTCTGTTCATGTTTCTCCCTTACCCCTCTCTCTCTGTCTGTTCATGTTTCTCCCTTACCCCTCTCTCTCTGTCTGTTCATGTTTCTCCCTTACCCCTCTCTCTCTGTCTGTTCATGTTTCTCTCTTACCCCTCTCTCTGTCTGTCTGTTCATGTTTCTCCCTTACCCCTCTCTCTCGGTCTGTTCATGTTTCTCTCTTACCCCTCTCTGTCTGTTCATGTTTCTCCCTTACCCCCCTCTCTCTCTCTCTGTCTGTTCATGTTTCTCCCTTACCCCTCTCTCTCTGTCTGTTCATGTTTCTCCCTTAACCATCTCTCTCTGTCTGTTCATGTTTCTCCCTTACCCCTCTCTCTCTGTCTGTTCATGTTTCTCTCTTACCCCTCTCTCTCTGTCTGTTCATGTTTCTCTCTTACCCCTCTCTCTCTGTCTGTTCATGTTTCTCCCTTACCCCTCTCTCTCTGTCCATGTTTCTCCCTTACCCCCTTCTCTCTGTCTGTTCATGTTTCTCCCTTACCCCTCTCTCTGTCTGTTCATGTTTCTCCCTTACCCCTCTCTCTCTGTCTGTTCATGTTTCTCCCTTACCCCCCTCTCTCTCTCTCTCTGTCTGTTCATGTTTCTCCCTTACCCCTCTCTCTCTGTCTGTTCATGTTTCTCCCTTACCCCCTTCTCTCTGTCTGTTCATGTTTCTCCCTTAACCATCTCTCTCTGTCTGTTCATGTTTCTCCCTTACCCCCTTCTCTCTGTCTGTTCATGTTTCTCCCTTACCCCCTTCTCTCTGTCTGTTCATGTTTCTCCCTTAACCATCCATCTCTCTCTGTCTGTTCATGTTTCTCCCTTACCCCCTTCTCTCTGTCTGTTCATGTTTCTCCCTTACCCCTCTCTCTCTGTCTGTTCATGTTTCTCCCTTACC
Source organism: Salvelinus fontinalis (assembly GCF_029448725.1). NCBI lineage: Eukaryota > Metazoa > Chordata > Actinopteri > Salmoniformes > Salmonidae > Salvelinus > Salvelinus fontinalis. The sequence goes on from NC_074668.1 coordinate 18,319,638, forward strand.
CCCTTCTCTCTGTCTGTTCATGTTTCTCCCCTACCCCCCTCTCTCTCTCTCTGTCTGTTCATGTTTCTCCCTTACCCCCTTCTCTCTGTCTGTTCATGTTTCTCCCTTAACCATCCATCTCTCTCTGTCTGTTCATGTTTCTCCCTTACCCCCTTCTCTCTGTCTGTTCATGTTTCTCCCTTACCCCTCTCTCTCTGTCTGTTCATGTTTCTCCCTTACCCCCTTCTCTCTGTCTGTTCATGTTTCTCCCCTACCCCCCTCTCTCTCTCTCTGTCTGTTCATGTTTCTCTCTTACCCCCTTCTCTCTGTCTGTTCATGTTTCTCCCTTACCCCCTTCTCTCTGTCTGTTCATGTTTCTCCCTTAACCATCTCTCTCTTTCGGTTCATGTTTCTCCCTTACCCCTCTCTCTCTGTCTGTTCATGTTTCTCTCTTACCCCTCTCTCTCTGTCTGTTCATGTTTCTCCCTTACCCCCTTCTCTCTGTCTGTTCATGTTTCTCCCTTACCCCTCTCTCTGTCTGTTCATGTTTCTCCCTTACCCCTCTCTCTCTGTCTGTTCATGTTTCTCCCTTACCCCCCTCTCTCTCTCTCTGTCTGTTCATGTTTCTCCCTTACCCCTCTCTCTCTGTCTGTTCATGTTTCTCCCTTCTCCCTCTCTCTCTGTCTTTTCATGTTTCTCCCTTACCCCTCTCTCTCTGTCTGTTCATGTTTCTCCCTTACCCCCCTCTCTCTCTCTTTCTGTTCATGTTTCTCCCTTACCCCTCTCTCTCTGTCTGTTCATGTTTCTCCCTTACCCCTCTCTCTGTCTGTCTGTTCATGTTTCTCTCTTACCCCTCTCTCTCTGTCTGTTCATGTTTCTCCCTTACCCCCCTCTCTCTCTCTGTCTGTTCATGTTTCTCCCTTACCCCTCTCTCTCTGTCTGTTCATGTTTCTCCCTTACCACTCTCTCTCTGTCTGTTCATGTTTCACTCTTACCCCTCTCTCTGTCTGTCTGTTCATGTTTCTCCCTTACCCCTCTCTCTCTGTCTGTTCATGTTTCTCCCTTACCTCTCCCTCTGTCTGTCTGTTCATGTTTCTCCCTTACCTCTCTCTCTGTCTGTCTGTTCATGTTTCTCCCTTACCCCTCTCTCTCTGTCTGTTCATGTTTCTCCCTTACCTCTCTCTCTGTCTGTTCATGTTTCTCTCTTACCCCTCTCTCTCTGTCTGTTCATGTTTCTCCCTTACCCCTCTCTCTCTGTCTGTTCATGTTTCTCTCTTACCCCTCTCTCTCTGTCTGTTCATGTTTCTCTCTTACCCCTCTCTCTCTGTCTGTTCATGTTTCTCCCTTACCCCTCTCTCTCTGTCTGTTCAGTTTTCTCCTATACCCCCCTCTCTCTCTGTCTGTTCATGTTTCTCTCTTACCCCTCTCTCTCTGTCTGTTCATGTTTCTCTCTTACCCCTCTCTCTCTGTCTGTTCATGTTTCTCCCTTACCCCTCTCTCTTCTTTCTGTTCATGTTTCTCCTTTACCCCTCTCTCTCTGTCTGTTCATGTTTCTCCTCACCCCTCTCTCTCTGTCTGTTCATGTTTCTCCCTTACCTCTCTCTCTGTCTGTTCATGTTTCTCCCTTACCTCTCTCTCTGTCTGTTCATGTTTCTCCCTTACCTCTCTCTCTCTGTCTGTTCATGTTTCTCCCTTACCCCTCTCTCTCGGTCTGTTCATGTTTCTCTCTTACCCCTCTCTGTCTGTTCATGTTTCTCCCTTACCCCCCTCTCTCTCTCTCTGTCTGTTCATGTTTCTCCCTTACCCCTCTCTCTCTGTCTGTTCATGTTTCTCCCTTACCCCTCTCTCTGTCTGTTCATGTTTCTCCCTTACCCCTCTCTCTCTGTCTGTTCATGTTTCTCTCTTACCCCTCTCTCTGTCTGTCTGTTCATGTTTCTCCCTTACCCCTCTCTCTCGGTCTGTTCATGTTTCTCTCTTACCCCTCTCTGTCTGTTCATGTTTCTCCCTTACCCCCCTCTCTCTCTCTCTGTCTGTTCATGTTTCTCCCTTACCCCTCTCTCTCTGTCTGTTCATGTTTCTCCCTTAACCATCTCTCTCTGTCTGTTCATGTTTCTCCCTTACCCCTCTCTCTCTGTCTGTTCATGTTTCTCTCTTACCCCTCTCTCTCTGTCTGTTCATGTTTCTCTCTTACCCCTCTCTCTCTGTCTGTTCATGTTTCTCCCTTACCCCTCTCTCTCTGTCTGTTCATGTTTCTCCCTTACCCCCTTCTCTCTGTCTGTTCATGTTTCTCCCTTACCCCTCTCTCTGTCTGTTCATGTTTCTCCCTTACCCCTCTCTCTCTGTCTGTTCATGTTTCTCCCTTACCCCCCTCTCTCTCTCTCTCTGTCTGTTCATGTTTCTCCCTTACCCCTCTCTCTCTGTCTGTTCATGTTTCTCCCTTACCCCTCTCTCTCTGTCTGTTCATGTTTCTCCCTTACCCCTCTCTCTCTGTCTGTTCATGTTTCTCCCTTACCCCCCTCTCTCTCTCTGTCTGTTCATGTTTCTCCCTTACCCCTCTCTCTCTGTCTGTTCATGTTTCTCCCTTACCCCTCTCTCTGTCTGTCTGTTCATGTTTCTCTCTTACCCCTCTCTCTCTGTCTGTTCATGTTTCTCCCTTACCCCCCTCTCTCTCTCGTATGTTCATGTTTCTCCCTTACCCCTCTCTCTCTGTCTGTTCATGTTTCTCCTTACCCCTCTCTCTCTGTCTGTTCATGTTTCTCTCTTACCCCTCTCTCTGTCTGTCTGTTCATGTTTCTCCCTTAACCCTCTCTCTCTGTCTGTTCATGTTTCTCCCTTACCTCTCCCTTTGTCTGTCTGTTCATGTTTCTCCCTTACCTCTCTCTCTGTCTGTCTGTTCATGTTTCTCCCTTACCCCTCTCTCTCTGTCTGTTCATGTTTCTCCCTTAACCCTCTCTCTGTCTGTTCATGTTTCTCTCTTACCCCTCTCTAACTGTCTGTTCATGTTTCTCCCTTACCCCTCTCTCTCTGTCTGTTCATGTTTCTCTCTTACCCCTCTCTCTCTGTCTGTTCATGTTTCTCTCTTACCCCTCTCTCTCTGTCTGTTCATGTTTCTCCCTTACCCCTCTCTCTCTGTCTGTTCAGGTTTCTCCTATACCCCTCTCTCTCTCTGTCTGTTCAGGTTTCTCCTATACCCCTCTCTCTCTCTGTCTGTTCATGTTTCTCTCTTACCCCTCTCTCTCTGTCTGTTCATGTTTCTCCTTTACCCCTCTCTCTCTGTCTGTTCATGTTTCTCCCTTACCCCTCTCTCTCTGTCTGTTCATGTTTCTCCCTTACCCCTCTCTCTCTGTCTGTTCATGTTTCTCCCTTACCCCTCTCTCTCTGTCTGTTCATGTTTCTCCCTTACCCCTCTCTCTCTGTCTGTTCATGTTTCTCTCTTACCCCTCTCTCTATGTCTGTTCATGTTTCTCCCTTACCCCTCTCTCTCTGTCTGTTCATGTTTCTCCCTTACCCCTCTCTCTCTGTCTGTTCATGTTTCTCCCTTACCCCTCTCTCTCTGTCTGTTCATGTTTCTCCCTTACCCCTCTCTCTGTCTGTTCATGTTTCTCCTTACCCCTCTCTCTCTGTCTGTTCATGTTTCTCCCTTACCTCTCTCTCTGTCTGTTCATGTTTCTCCCTTACCCCTCTCTCTCAGTCTGTTCATGTTTCTCCCTTACCCCTCTCTCTCTGTCTGTTCATGTTTCTCTCTTGCCCCTCTGACTGTTGATGTTTCTCCCTTACCCCCCTCTCTCTCTCTCTGTCTGTTCATGTTTCTCCCTTACCCCTCTCTCTCTGTCTGTTCATGTTTCTCCCTTACCCCTCTCTCTCTCTGTCTGTTCATTTTTCTCCCTTACCCCTCTCTCTCTGTCTGTTCATGTTTCTCTCTTACCCCTCTCTCTCTGTCTGTTCATGTTTCTCCCTTACCCCTCTCTCTCTGTCTGTTCATGTTTCTCCCTTACCCATCTCTCTCTGTCTGTTCATGTTTCTCCCTTACCCCTCTCTCTCTGTCTGTTCATGTTTCTCTCTTACCCCTCTCTCTCTCTGTCTGTTCATGTTTCTCCCTTACCCCCTTCTCTCTGTCTGTTCATGTTTCTCCCTTACCCCTCTCTCTGTCTGTTCATGTTTCTCCCTTACCCCTCTCTCTCTGTCTGTTCATGTTTCTCCCTTACCCCCTCTCTCTCTCTCTCTCTGTCTGTTCATGTTTCTCCCTTACCCCTCTCTCTCTGTCTGTTCATGTTTCTCCCTTAACCATCTCTCTCTGTCTGTTCATGTTTCTCCCTTACCCCCTTCTCTCTGTCTGTTCATGTTTCTCCCTTACCCCCTTCTCTCTGTCTGTTCATGTTTCTCCCTTACCCCCTTCTCTCTGTCTGTTCATGTTTCTCCCTTACCCCCTTCTCTCTGTCTGTTCATGTTTCTCCCTTACCCCCCTCTCTCTCTCTCTGTCTGTTCATGTTTCTCCCTTACCCCTCTCTCTCTGTCTGTTCATGTTTCTCCCTTAACCATCTCTCTCTGTCTGTTCATGTTTCTCCCTTACCCCTCTCTCTCTGTCTGTTCATGTTTCTCCCTTACCCCTCTCTCTGTCTGTTCATGTTTCTCCCTTACCCCCTTCTCTCTGTCTGTTCATGTTTCTCCCTTACCCCCTTCTCTCTGTCTGTTCATGTTTCTCCCTTAACCATCTCTCTCTGTCTGTTCATGTTTCTCCCTTACCCCCTTCTCTCTGTCTGTTCATGTTTCTCCCTTAACCATCTCTCTCTGTCTGTTCATGTTTCTCCCTTACCCCCTTCTCTCTGTCTGTTCATGTTTCTCCCTTACCCCCTTCTCTCTGTCTGTTCATGTTTCTCCCTTAACCATCTCTCTCTGTCTGTTCATGTTTCTCCCTTACCCCCTTCTCTCTGTCTGTTCATGTTTCTCCCTTACCCCTCTCTCTCTGTCTGTTCATGTTTCTCCCTTAACCGTCTCTCTCTGTCTGTTCATGTTTCTCCCTTACCCCCTTCTCTCTGTCTGTTCATGTTTCTCCCCTACCCCCCTCTCTCTCTCTCTGTCTGTTCATGTTTCTCTCTTACCCCCTTCTCTCTGTCTGTTCATGTTTCTCCCTTACCCCCTTCTCTCTGTCTGTTCATGTTTCTCCCTTAACCATCTCTCTCTTTCTGTTCATGTTTCTCCCTTACCCCTCTCTCTCTGTCTGTTCATGTTTCTCTCTTACCCCTCTCTCTCTGTCTGTTCATGTTTCTCCCTTACCCCCTTCTCTCTGTCTGTTCATGTTTCTCCCTTACCCCTCTCTCTGTCTGTTCATGTTTCTCCCTTACCCCTCTCTCTCTGTCTGTTCATGTTTCTCCCTTACCCCCCTCTCTCTCTCTCTCTGTCTGTTCATGTTTCTCCCTTACCCCTCTCTCTCTGTCTGTTCATGTTTCTCTCTTCTCCCTCTCTCTCTGTCTGTTCATGTTTCCCCCTTACCCCTCTCTCTCTGTCTGTTCATGTTTCTCCCTTACTCCCCTCTCTCTCTCTGTCTGTTCATGTTTCTCCCTTACCCCTCTCTCTCTGTCTGTTCATGTTTCTCCCTTACCCCTCTCTCTGTATGTCTGTTCATGTTTCTCTCTTACCCCTCTCTCTCTGTCTGTTCATGTTTCTCCCTTACCCCCCTCTCTCTCTCTGTCTGTTCATGTTTCTCCCTTACCCCTCTCTCTCTGTCTGTTCATGTTTCTCCCTTACCACTCTCTCTCTGTCTGTTCATGTTTCACTCTTACCCCTCTCTCTGTCTGTTCATGTTTCTCCCCTACCCCCCTCTCTCTCTCTCTGTCTGTTCATGTTTCTCCCCTACCCCCCTCTCTCTGTCTGTTCATGTTTCTCCCCTACCCCCCTCTCTCTCTCTCTGTCTGTTCATGTTTCTCTCTTACCCCCTTCTCTCTGTCTGTTCATGTTTCTCCCTTACCCCCTTCTCTCTGTCTGTTCATGTTTCTCCCTTAACCATCTCTCTCTTTCTGTTCATGTTTCTCCCTTACCCCTCTCTCTCTGTCTGTTCATGTTTCTCTCTTACCCCTCTCTCTCTGTCTGTTCATGTTTCTCCCTTACCCCCTTCTCTCTGTCTGTTCATGTTTCTCCCTTACCCCTCTCTCTGTCTGTTCATGTTTCTCCCTTACCCCTCTCTCTCTGTCTGTTCATGTTTCTCCCTTACCCCCCTCTCTCTCTCTCTGTCTGTTCATGTTTCTCCCTTACCCCTCTCTCTCTGTCTGTTCATGTTTCTCCCTTCTCCCTCTCTCTCTGTCTGTTCATGTTTCTCCCTTACCCCTCTCTCTCTGTCTGTTCATGTTTCTCCCTTACCCCCCTCTCTCTCTCTGTCTGTTCATGTTTCTCCCTTACCCCTCTCTCTCTGTCTGTTCATGTTTCTCCCTTACCCCTCTCTCTGTCTGTCTGTTCATGTTTCTCTCTTACCCCTCTCTCTCTGTCTGTTCATGTTTCTCCCTTACCCCCTTCTCTCTGTCTGTTCATGTTTCTCCCTTACCCCCTTCTCTCTGTCTGTTCATGTTTCTCCCTTAACCATCTCTCTCTGTCTGTTCATGTTTCTCCCTTACCCCCTTCTCTCTGTCTGTTCATGTTTCTCCCTTAACCATCTCTCTCTGTCTGTTCATGTTTCTCCCTTACCCCCTTCTCTCTGTCTGTTCATGTTTCTCCCTTACCCCCTTCTCTCTGTCTGTTCATGTTTCTCCCTTAACCATCTCTCTCTGTCTGTTCATGTTTCTCCCTTACCCCCTTCTCTCTGTCTGTTCATGTTTCTCCCTTACCCCTCTCTCTCTGTCTGTTCATGTTTCTCCCTTAACCATCTCTCTCTGTCTGTTCATGTTTCTCCCTTACCCCCTTCTCTCTGTCTGTTCATGTTTCTCCCCTACCCCCCTCTCTCTCTCTCTGTCTGTTCATGTTTCTCTCTTACCCCCTTCTCTCTGTCTGTTCATGTTTCTCCCTTACCCCCTTCTCTCTGTCTGTTCATGTTTCTCCCTTAACCATCTCTCTCTTTCTGTTCATGTTTCTCCCTTACCCCTCTCTCTCTGTCTGTTCATGTTTCTCTCTTACCCCTCTCTCTCTGTCTGTTCATGTTTCTCCCTTACCCCCTTCTCTCTGTCTGTTCATGTTTCTCCCTTACCCCTCTCACTGTCTGTTCATGTTTCTCCCTTACCCCTCTCTCTCTGTCTGTTCATGTTTCTCCCTTACCCCCCTCTCTCTCTCTCTGTCTGTTCATGTTTCTCCCTTACCCCTCTCTCTCTGTCTGTTCATGTTTCTCCCTTCTCCCTCTCTCTCTGTCTGTTCATGTTTCTCCCTTACCCCTCTCTCTCTGTCTGTTCATGTTTCTCCCTTACCCCCCTCTCTCTCTCTGTCTGTTCATGTTTCTCCCTTACCCCTCTCTCTCTGTCTGTTCATGTTTCTCCCTTACCCCTCTCTCTGTCTGTCTGTTCATGTTTCACTCTTACCCCTCTCTCTGTCTGTCTGTTCATGTTTCTCCCTTACCCCTCTCTCTCTGTCTGTTCATGTTTCTCCCTTACCTCTCCCTCTGTCTGTCTGTTCATGTTTCTCCCTTAACCCTCTCTCTCTGTCTGTTCATGTTTCTCCCTTACCTCTCCCTTTGTCTGTCTGTTCATGTTTCTCCCTTACCTCTCTCTCTGTCTGTCTGTTCATGTTTCTCCCTTACCCCTCTCTCTCTGTCTGTTCATGTTTCTCCCTTAACCCTCTCTCTGTCTGTTCATGTTTCTCTCTTACCCCTCTCTCTCTGTCTGTTCATGTTTCTCCCTTACCCCTCTCTCTCTGTCTGTTCATGTTTCTCTCTTACCCCTCTCTCTCTGTCTGTTCATGTTTCTCTCTTACCCCTCTCTCTCTGTCTGTTCATGTTTCTCCCTTACCCCTCTCTCTCTGTCTGTTCAGGTTTCTCCTATACCCCTCTCTCTCTCTGTCTGTTCAGGTTTCTCCTATACCCCTCTCTCTCTCTGTCTGTTCATGTTTCTCTCTTACCCCTCTCTCTCTGTCTGTTCATGTTTCTCCTTTACCCCTCTCTCTCTGTCTGTTCATGTTTCTCCCTTACCCCTCTCTCTCTGTCTGTTCATGTTTCTCCCTTACCCCTCTCTCTCTGTCTGTTCATGTTTCTCCCTTACCCCTCTCTCTCTGTCTGTTCATGTTTCTCCCTTACCCCTCTCTCTCTGTCTGTTCATGTTTCTCTCTTACCCCTCTCTCTATGTCTGTTCATGTTTCTCCCTTACCCCTCTCTCTCTGTCTGTTCATGTTTCTCCCTTACCCCTCTCTCTCTGTCTGTTCATGTTTCTCCCTTACCCCTCTCTCTCTGTCTGTTCATGTTTCTCCCTTACCCCTCTCTCTGTCTGTTCATGTTTCTCCTTACCCCTCTCTCTCTGTCTGTTCATGTTTCTCCCTTACCTCTCTCTCTGTCTGTTCATGTTTCTCCCTTACCCCTCTCTCTCAGTCTGTTCATGTTTCTCCCTTGCCCCTCTCTCTCTGTCTGTTCATGTTTCTCTCTTGCCCCTCTGACTGTTGATGTTTCTCCCTTACCCCCCTCTCTCTCTCTCTGTCTGTTCATGTTTCTCCCTTACCCCTCTCTCTCTGTCTGTTCATGTTTCTCCCTTACCCCTCTCTCTCTGTCTGTTCATGTTTCTCCCTTACCCCTCTCTCTCTGTCTGTTCATGTTTCTCTCTTACCCCTCTCTCTCTGTCTGTTCATGTTTCTCCCTTACCCCTCTCTCTCTGTCTGTTCATGTTTCTCCCTTACCCATCTCTCTCTGTCTGTTCATGTTTCTCCCTTACCCCTCTCTCTCTGTCTGTTCATGTTTCTCTCTTACCCCTCTCTCTCTCTGTCTGTTCATGTTTTTCCCTTACCCCCTTCTCTCTGTCTGTTCATGTTTCTCCCTTACCCCTCTCTCTGTCTGTTCATGTTTCTCCCTTACCCCTCTCTCTCTGTCTGTTCATGTTTCTCCCTTACCCCCTCTCTCTCTCTCTGTCTGTTCATGTTTCTCCCTTACCCCTCTCTCTCTGTCTGTTCATGTTTCTCCCTTAACCATCTCTCTCTGTCTGTTCATGTTTCTCCCTTACCCCCTTCTCTCTGTCTGTTCATGTTTCTCCCTTACCCCCTTCTCTCTGTCTGTTCATGTTTCTCCCTTACCCCCTTCTCTCTGTCTGTTCATGTTTCTCCCTTACCCCCTTCTCTCTGTCTGTTCATGTTTCTCCCTTACCCCCCTCTCTCTCTCTCTGTCTGTTCATGTTTCTCCCTTACCCCTCTCTCTCTGTCTGTTCATGTTTCTCCCTTAACCATCTCTCTCTGTCTGTTCATGTTTCTCCCTTACCCCTCTCTCTCTGTCTGTTCATGTTTCTCCCTTAACCATCTCTCTCTGTCTGTTCATGTTTCTCCCTTACCCCCTTCTCTCTGTCTGTTCATGTTTCTCCCTTACCCCCTTCTCTCTGTCTGTTCATGTTTCTCCCTTAACCATCTCTCTCTGTCTGTTCATGTTTCTCCCTTACCCCCTTCTCTCTGTCTGTTCATGTTTCTCCCTTAACCATCTCTCTCTGTCTGTTCATGTTTCTCCCTTACCCCCTTCTCTCTGTCTGTTCATGTTTCTCCCTTACCCCCTTCTCTCTGTCTGTTCATGTTTCTCCCTTAACCATCTCTCTCTGTCTGTTCATGTTTCTCCCTTACCCCCTTCTCTCTGTCTGTTCATGTTTCTCCCTTACCCCTCTCTCTCTGTCTGTTCATGTTTCTCCCTTAACCATCTCTCTCTGTCTGTTCATGTTTCTCCCTTACCCCCTTCTCTCTGTCTGTTCATGTTTCTCCCCTACCCCCCTCTCTCTCTCTCTGTCTGTTCATGTTTCTCTCTTACCCCCTTCTCTCTGTCTGTTCATGTTTCTCCCTTACCCCCTTCTCTCTGTCTGTTCATGTTTCTCCCTTAACCATCTCTCTCTTTCTGTTCATGTTTCTCCCTTACCCCTCTCTCTCTGTCTGTTCATGTTTCTCTCTTACCCCTCTCTCTCTGTCTGTTCATGTTTCTCCCTTACCCCCTTCTCTCTGTCTGTTCATGTTTCTCCCTTACCCCTCTCTCTGTCTGTTCATGTTTCTCCCTTACCCCTCTCTCTCTGTCTGTTCATGTTTCTCCCTTACCCCCCTCTCTCTCTCTCTCTGTCTGTTCATGTTTCTCCCTTACCCCTCTCTCTCTGTCTGTTCATGTTTCTCCCTTCTCCCTCTCTCTCTGTCTGTTCATGTTTCCCCCTTACCCCTCTCTCTCTGTCTGTTCATGTTTCTCCCTTACTCCCCTCTCTCTCTCTGTCTGTTCATGTTTCTCCCTTACCCCTCTCTCTCTGTCTGTTCATGTTTCTCCCTTACCCCTCTCTCTGTATGTCTGTTCATGTTTCTCTCTTACCCCTCTCTCTCTGTCTGTTCATGTTTCTCCCTTACCCCCCTCTCTCTCTCTGTCTGTTCATGTTTCTCCCTTACCCCTCTCTCTCTGTCTGTTCATGTTTCTCCCTTACCACTCTCTCTCTGTCTGTTCATGTTTCACTCTTACCCCTCTCTCTGTCTGTTCATGTTTCTCCCCTACCCCCCTCTCTCTCTCTCTGTCTGTTCATGTTTCTCCCCTACCCCCCTCTCTCTGTCTGTTCATGTTTCTCCCCTACCCCCCTCTCTCTCTCTCTGTCTGTTCATGTTTCTCTCTTACCCCCTTCTCTCTGTCTGTTCATGTTTCTCCCTTACCCCCTTCTCTCTGTCTGTTCATGTTTCTCCCTTAACCATCTCTCTCTTTCTGTTCATGTTTCTCCCTTACCCCTCTCTCTCTGTCTGTTCATGTTTCTCTCTTACCCCTCTCTCTCTGTCTGTTCATGTTTCTCCCTTACCCCCTTCTCTCTGTCTGTTCATGTTTCTCCCTTACCCCTCTCTCTGTCTGTTCATGTTTCTCCCTTACCCCTCTCTCTCTGTCTGTTCATGTTTCTCCCTTACCCCCCTCTCTCTCTCTCTGTCTGTTCATGTTTCTCCCTTACCCCTCTCTCTCTGTCTGTTCATGTTTCTCCCTTCTCCCTCTCTCTCTGTCTGTTCATGTTTCTCCCTTACCCCTCTCTCTCTGTCTGTTCATGTTTCTCCCTTACCCCCCTCTCTCTCTCTGTCTGTTCATGTTTCTCCCTTACCCCTCTCTCTCTGTCTGTTCATGTTTCTCCCTTACCCCTCTCTCTGTCTGTCTGTTCATGTTTCTCTCTTACCCCTCTCTCTCTGTCTGTTCATGTTTCTCCCTTACCCCCCTCTCTCTCTCTGTCTGTTCATGTTTCTCCCTTACCCCTCTCTCTCTGTCTGTTCATGTTTCTCCCTTAACCATCTCTCTCTGTCTGTTCATGTTTCTCCCTTACCCCCTTCTCTCTGTCTGTTCATGTTTCTCCCTTACCCCCTTCTCTCTGTCTGTTCATGTTTCTCCCTTAACCATCTCTCTCTGTCTGTTCATGTTTCTCCCTTACCCCCTTCTATCTGTCTGTTCATGTTTCTCCCTTAACCATCTCTCTCTGTCTGTTCATGTTTCTCCCTTACCCCCTTCTCTCTGTCTGTTCATGTTTCTCCCTTACCCCCTTCTCTCTGTCTGTTCATGTTTCTCCCTTAACCATCTCTCTCTGTCTGTTCATGTTTCTCCCTTACCCCCTTCTCTCTGTCTGTTCATGTTTCTCCCTTACCCCTCTCTCTCTGTCTGTTCATGTTTCTCCCTTAACCATCTCTCTCTGTCTGTTCATGTTTCTCCCTTACCCCCTTCTCTCTGTCTGTTCATGTTTCTCCCCTACCCCCCTCTCTCTCTCTCTGTCTGTTCATGTTTCTCTCTTACCCCCTTCTCTCTGTCTGTTCATGTTTCTCCCTTACCCCCTTCTCTCTGTCTGTTCATGTTTCTCCCTTAACCATCTCTCTCTTTCTGTTCATGTTTCTCCCTTACCCCTCTCTCTCTGTCTGTTCATGTTTCTCTCTTACCCCTCTCTCTCTGTCTGTTCATGTTTCTCCCTTACCCCCTTCTCTCTGTCTGTTCATGTTTCTCCCTTACCCCTCTCACTGTCTGTTCATGTTTCTCCCTTACCCCTCTCTCTCTGTCTGTTCATGTTTCTCCCTTACCCCCCTCTCTCTCTCTCTGTCTGTTCATGTTTCTCCCTTACCCCTCTCTCTCTGTCTGTTCATGTTTCTCCCTTCTCCCTCTCTCTCTGTCTGTTCATGTTTCTCCCTTACCCCTCTCTCTCTGTCTGTTCATGTTTCTCCCTTACCCCCCTCTCTCTCTCTGTCTGTTCATGTTTCTCCCTTACCCCTCTCTCTCTGTCTGTTCATGTTTCTCCCTTACCCCTCTCTCTGTCTGTCTGTTCATGTTTCTCTCTTACCCCTCTCTCTCTGTCTGTTCATGTTTCACTCTTACCCCTCTCTCTGTCTGTCTGTTCATGTTTCTCCCTTACCCCTCTCTCTCTGTCTGTTCATGTTTCTCCCTTACCTCTCCCTCTGTCTGTCTGTTCATGTTTCTCCCTTACCTCTCTCTCTGTCTGTCTGTTCATGTTTCTCCCTTACCCCTCTCTCTCTGTCTGTTCATGTTTCTCCCTTACCTCTCTCTCTGTCTGTTCATGTTTCTCTCTTACCCCTCTCTCTCTGTCTGTTCATGTTTCTCCCTTACCCCTCTCTCTCTGTCTGTTCATGTTTCTCTCTTACCCCTCTCTCTCTGTCTGTTCATGTTTCTCTCTTACCCCTCTCTCTCTGTCTGTTCATGTTTCTCCCTTACCCCTCTCTCTCTGTCTGTTCAGGTTTCTCCTATACCCCCCTCTCTCTCTGTCTGTTCATGTTTCTCTCTTACCCCTCTCTCTCTGTCTGTTCATGTTTCTCTCTTACCCCTCTCTCTCTGTCTGTTCATGTTTCTCCCTTACCCCTCTCTCTCTGTCTGTTCATGTTTCTCCCTTACCCCTCTCTCTCTGTCTGTTCATGTTTCTCCTCACCCCTCTCTCTCTGTCTGTTCATGTTTCTCCCTTACCTCTCTCTCTGTCTGTTCATGTTTCTCCCTTACCTCTCTCTCTGTCTGTTCATGTTTCTCCCTTACCTCTCTCTCTCTGTCTGTTCATGTTTCTCCCTTACCCCTCTCTCTCGGTCTGTTCATGTTTCTCTCTTACCCCTCTCTGTCTGTTCATGTTTCTCCCTTACCCCCCTCTCTCTCTCTCTGTCTGTTCATGTTTCTCCCTTACCCCTCTCTCTCTGTCTGTTCATGTTTCTCCCTTACCCCTCTCTCTCTGTCTGTTCATGTTTCTCCCTTACCCCTCTCTCTCTGTCTGTTCATGTTTCTCTCTTACCCCTCTCTCTGTCTGTCTGTTCATGTTTCTCCCTTACCCCTCTCTCTCGGTCTGTTCATGTTTCTCTCTTACCCCTCTCTGTCTGTTCATGTTTCTCCCTTACCCCCCTCTCTCTCTCTCTGTCTGTTCATGTTTCTCCCTTACCCCTCTCTCTCTGTCTGTTCATGTTTCTCCCTTACCCCTCTCTCTGTCTGTCTGTTCATGTTTCTCCCTTACCCCTCTCTCTCTGTCTGTTCATGTTTCTCCCTTACCCCTCTCTCTCTGTCTGTTCACGTTTCTCCCTTACCCCTCTCTCTCTGTCTGTTCATGTTTCTCCCTTACCCCTCTCTCTCTGTCTGTTCATGTTTCTCTCTTACCCCTCTCTGTCTGTTCATGTTTCTCCCTTACCCCTCTCTCTCTGTCTGTTCATGTTTCTCCCTTACCCCTCTCTCTGTCTGTTTATGTTTCTCTCTTACCACTCTCTCTCTGTCTGTTCATGTTTCTCTCTTACCCCTCTCTCTCTGTCTGTTCATGTTTCTCCCTTATCCCTCTCTCTCTGTCTGTTCATGTTTCTCCCTTACCCCTCTCTCTCTGTCTGTTCATGTTTCTCCCTTACCCCTCTCTCTCTGTCTGTTCATGTTTCTCTCTTACCCCTCTCTGTCTGTTCATGTTTCTCCTTATCCCTCTCTCTCTGTCTGTTCATGTTTCTCCCTTACCCCTCTCTCTGTCTGTTCATGTTTCTCTCTTACCCCTCTCTCTCTGTCTGTTCATGTTTCTCTCTTACCTCTCTCTCTCTGTCTGTTCATGTTTCTCCTTTACCCCTCTCTCTCTGTCTGTTCATGTTTCTCCCTTACCCCTCTCTGTCTGTTCATGTTTCTCCCTTACGCCTCTCTCTCTGTCTGTTCATGTTTCTCCCTTACCCCTCTCTCTCTGTCTGTTCATGTTTCTCCTTTACCCCTCTCTCTCTGTCTGTTCATGTTTCTCCCTTACCCCTCTCTCTCTGTCTGTTCATGTTTCTCCCTTACCCCTCTCTCTGTCTGTTCATGTTTCTCTCTTACCCCTCTCTCTCTGTCTGTTCATGTTTCTCTCTTACCTCTCTCTCTCTGTCTGTTCATGTTTCTCCTTTACCCCTCTCTCTCTGTCTGTTCATGTTTCTCCCTTACCCCTCTCTGTCTGTTCATGTTTCTCCCTTACGCCTCTCTCTCTGTCTGTTCATGTTTCTCCCTTACCCCTCTCTCTCTGTCTGTTCATGTTTCTCCCTTACCCCTCTCTCTCTGTCTGTTCATGTTTCTCCTTTACCCCTCTCTCTCTGTCTGTTCATATTTCTCCCTTACCCCTCTCTCTCTGTCTGTTCATGTTTCTCCCTTACCCCTCTCTCTGTCTGTTCATGTTTCTCCCTGACCCCTCTCTCTGTCTGTTCATGTTTCTCCCTTACCTCTCTCTCTGTCTGTTCATGTTTCTCTCTTACCCCTCTCTCTCTGTCTGTTCATGTTTCTCCCTTACCCCTCTCTCTCTTGTCTGTTCATGTTAGTCTCTTACCCCTCTCTCTCTCTGTCTGTTCATGTTTCTCCTTTACCTCTCTCTCTCTGTCTGTTCATGTTTCTCCCTTAACCCCCTCTCTCTGTCTGTTCATGTTTCTCCCTTACCCCTCTCTCTCTGTCTGTTCATGTTTCTCTCTTACCCCTCTCTCTCTGTCTGTTCATGTTTCTCTCTTACCCCTCTCTCTCGGTCTGTTCATGTTTCTCCTTTACCCCTCTCTCTCTTTCTGTTCATGTTTCTCCCTTACCCCTCTCTCTCTGTCTGTTCATGTTTCTCCCTTACCCCTCTCTCTCTGTCTGTTCATGTTTCTCTCTTACCCCTCTCTGTCTGTTCATGTTTCTCCTTATCCCTCTCTCTCTGTCTGTTCATGTTTCTCCCTTACCCCTCTCTCTGTCTGTTCATGTTTCTCTCTTACCCCTCTCTCTCTGTCTGTTCATGTTTCTCTCTTACCTCTCTCTCTCTGTCTGTTCATGTTTCTCCTTTACCCCTCTCTCTGTGTCTGTTCATGTTTCTCCCTTACCCCTCTCTGTCTGTTCATGTTTCTCCCTTACCCCTCTCTGTCTGTTCATGTTTCTCCCTTACCCCTCTCTCTCTGTCTGTTCATGTTTCTCCTTTACCCCTCTCTCTCTGTCTGTTCATGTTTCTCCCTTACCCCTCTCTCTCTGTCTGTTCATGTTTCTCCCTTACCCCTCTCTCTGTCTGTTCATGTTTCTCCCATACCCCTCTCTCTGTCTGTTCATGTTTCTCCCTTACCTCTCTCTCTGTCTGTTCATGTTTCTCTCTTACCCCTCTCTCTCTGTCTGTTCATGTTTCTCCCTTACCCCTCTCTCTCTTGTCTGTTCATGTTTCTCTCTTACCCCTCTCTCTCTCTGTCTGTTCATGTTTCTCCTTTACCCCTCTCTCTCTGTCTGTTCATGTTTCTCCCTTAACCATCTCTCTCTGTCTGTTCATGTTTCTCCCTTACCCCTCTCTCTCTGTCTGTTCATGTTTCTCTCTTACCCCTCTCTCTCGGTCTGTTCATGTTTCTCCCTTACCCCTCTCTCTCTGTCTGTTCATGTTTCTCCCTTACCCCTCTCTCTCTGTCTGTTCATGTTTCTCCCTTACCCCTCTCTCTCTGTCTGTTCATGTTTCTCCCTTACCCCTCTCTCTCTCTGTCTGTTCATGTTTCTCCCTTACCCCTCTCTCTCTGTCTGTTCATGTTTCTCCCTTACCCCTCTCTCTCTGTCTGTTCATGTTTCTCCCTTACCCCTCTCTCTCTGTCTGTTCATGTTTCTCCCTTACCCCTCTCTCTCTGTCTGTTCATGTTTCTCCCTTACCCCTCTCTCTCTGTCTGTTCATGTTTCTCCCTTACCCCGCTCTCTTTTCATGTTTCTCCCTTACCCCTCTCTCTCTGTCTCTCCATCTTTCTCCCTTACCCCTCTCTCTCTCTCCACCTTTTCCGTCTTTATGTCTCTGTCTTTCTGTCTGTCTCTGTCGTTCTCCCTCTTTCTGTATTTGTCTCCCTCTCTCTGTCATTCTCTCTGTCCCTTTCTTTCTCTCTCTGTCTTTCACCCTCTCTCTGTCTTTGTCTCCCTCTCTCTGTCATTCTCTCTGTCTGTCTTTCTCCCTCTCCCTGTCTCTGTTATTCTCTCTGTCTCTTTCTCCCTTTATCTGTCTCTCTCCATCTTTCTATCTTGAGTCCGCCTGCATTCCATCTAAAAAAGTTTGTAACAGTTCATGCATATATTATGATGACATTTTGTGAAATTTAGTTTGTTTTGGTCTTTGGCAGTTTTTTCCACTGTTTGTGCACGAGCTGAAGACGGTAGCTGAGGTCGGCCCCTTCGTTGGTTATAGGTCAACAGTAGGGATTCTTCAATTAAGTGTTTGTGTCAGAGTCTAGGTGATGTAGGTAAGGCGGAGTCAGGCGCAGGACACAGAGATGAGTAATAATAGTAACTTTACTCAAAATTACATCTTCCAACAAGGAGAACGAAAATCCAGAATCACATAAACGAGACAACTGACAACAATAGACACGCACAAAACCATGATGGCTCCAGAGGGTTAAATAGGGAAATAATTCAAACGTAATGGGAACCAGGTGTGTACAATACAGACAAAACAAATGGAAAAAGCAATGTAGATCAGTGGTGGCTAGAAAACCGGTGACGTCGACCGCCGAACGAACAAGGAGAGGCACCAACTTCGGCGGAAGTCGTGACAGTACCCCCTCCTTGACACGCGGATCCAGCAGCGCGCCGACACCGGCCTCAGGGAGGATCCGGAGGACGAGGCGCAGGACAATCCGGGTGGAGACGGTGAAATTCCTGCAGTAAGGAAGGGTCCAGGATGTCCTCCACCGGCACCCAGCATCTCTCTCTCCCCTCCCACTCCACGAGGTACTGAAGGCCCCTCGCCCGACGCCTTGAGTCCATAATAGCTCACACAGTATATGCCGGGGCCCCCTCGATGTCCAGAGGGGGTGGAGGAACCTCCCGCACCTCAGACTGCTGGAGCTGACCAGCCACCACCGGCCTGAGGAGAGACACATGGAACGAGGGGTTAATACGGTAATCAGGAGGGAGCTGTAACCTATAACAAACCTCGTTCAGTTTCTTCAGGACTTTAAATGGCCCCACAAACCACGGACCCAGCTTCCGGCAGGGCAAGGGAAGGGGTAGGTTTCGGGTCGAGAGCCAGACCCAATCCCCCGGTGCATACACGGCCTTCCACTTCACTGCGGTGGTGGTCGGCGCTCGCCTTCTGCCGCCTGATGGCCTGTTGCAGGCGCACATGGGCAGCGTCCCATGTTTCTTCCAAGTGCCGAAACCATTCGTCCACCACAGGTGCTTCAATCTGGCTCTGATGGAACGGTGCCAGGACCGGCTGATAACCTAGTACAGATTAAAAAGAAGATAGGTTAGTGGAGGAGTTTGGGCCATCTCTGCCTAGGGGATGAAAGCCGCCCACTCCCCCGTCCGGTCCTGGCAATAGGACCGCAGAAACCTACCCACATCCTGGTTAACTCTCTCCACCTGCCCGTTACTCTCGGGGTGAAAACCTGAGGTGAGTCTGACCGAGACCCCCAGGAGTTCCTTAACCTGTTTGGGCTGCAGGGACAGTATTGAGTAGCCGGATAAAAGGTGCCCATTTCAAACGGTCTCGTACTCAATTCTTGCTCGTACAATATGCATATTATTATTACTATTGGATAGAAAACTCTCTCTAGTTTCTAAAACCGTTTGAATTATATCTGTGAGTAAAACAGAACTCCTTTTGCAGCAAACTTCCTGACAGGAAGTGGAAAATCTGAAATCGATGCTCTCTTCTAGGGGCTGCCTATTAAAGTCCTTGATGTTTATTCATTTAGATGCACTTCATACGTCTTCCACTAGATGTCGACAAGGAGTGAGAGAAGAAATGGAGTGAATAACTTGATCTGGGCTCGTATAATAGCTCTTTGTATGACGTGTCACCAGTTTCCTGTTTTCTGGAGAGCGCGTCAAGGGACCTGGATTTGCCTTCTGATAAGCTGTCGTCATGGACGACTAATATCTCCGGCTTTGATTTTATTTGATACATGTGACAATATCATCGTAAAGTATGTTTTTTCAATATAGTTTAATCAGATTATTGAAATTTTTTTGGGAGTTTTGCCGTGTTCCGTTCTCTTCCTTTTGTTGACATGGAGAGATTCGCGCCACTTGGCAAGTGTGCTTGCTAAATCGAGAAGAAAAAAGGCCGTTCTAAATCCAAACAACGATTGTTCCTGACAAAGAACCCCTTGTACAACATTCTGATGAAAGATCAGCAAAAGTAGGACCCATTTTATGATCCTATTTCATATCTGTCGAACATGTTGTGCTAGTCGTTTGCGCCCAGCTTTTGGGTACTCTCGCTATACCTAAGCTGGATGTCGAAATGAAGTTATTTTTAGAATTCTAACACGACGATTGCATTAAGAACTAGTGTATCTATCATTTCCTATACAACATGTATTTTTTTGTTATGTTTATGAATAGCTATTTGGTCAGAATATGTGTGTCAGAAAAAGTGTCAGAAAAATATCCGTACGTTGTGGGAAAAAGCTACGTTAGCACAATGTATAACCACTGATTTCAGCTCTAAATATGCACATTTTTGAACCAAACATAAGTGTATGTATAACCTGATGTTATAGGACTGTCATCTGATGAAGCTTATCA
Source organism: Salvelinus fontinalis (assembly GCF_029448725.1). Lineage (NCBI taxonomy): Eukaryota > Metazoa > Chordata > Actinopteri > Salmoniformes > Salmonidae > Salvelinus > Salvelinus fontinalis. Next base: position 18,338,674 of record NC_074668.1, read on the forward strand.
AGGTTAGTCAAAAATTATATATCTTTTGCTGGTTTGTTACGATCGCTAACTTTTGCTACTGGGAAATGGCTTGTGTTTCTGGCTATTGTGGTAAGCTAATATAACGCTATATTGTGTTTTCGCTGTAAAACACTTAAGAAATCGGAAATATTGGCTTGAATCACAAGATGCCTGTCTTTCATTTGCTGTACACTATGTATTTTTCAGAAATGTTTTATGATGAGTATTTAGGTATTTGACGTTGGTGTCTGTAATTATTCTGGCTGCTTTCGGTGCAATTTCTGATTGTAGCTGCAATGTAAACTATGATTTATACCTGAAATATGCACATTTTTCGAACAAAACATAGATTTATTGAATAACATGTTATAAGACTGTCATCTGATGAAGTTGTTTGTTGGTTAGTTTGGTTGGTTCTTGGTTAGTTAGGTTGGCTTTGTGCATGCTACCTGTGCTGTGAAAAATGTCTGTCCTTTTTTGTATTTGGTGGTGAGCTAACATAAATATACGTGCTGTTTTCGCTGTAAAGCATTTTAAAAATCGGGCATGTTGGCTGGATTCACAAGATGTGTACCTTTCATTTGCTGTATTGGACTTGTTAATGTGTGAAAGTTAAATATTTCAAAAAAATATATTTTGAATTTTGCGCCCTGCACTTGAAGTGGCTGTTGTCATATTGTGGCCGGCCTCGGGCTTGCAACCAGAAGAAGATAAACGCCCTCCAGACCCTAGACGTGAACTGGGGACCCCGATCAGAAACTATATCCTCAGGCACCCCGTAGTGCCGGAAGACGTGGGTGAACAGGGCCTCCGCAGTCTGTAGAGCCGTAGGGAGACCGGGCAAAGGAAGGAGACAACAGGACTTAGAAAAGTGATCCACAACAACCAGGATCGTGGGGTTTCCCTGAAATGGAGGAAGATCCATCCCGAAATCCACCGATAGGTGTGACCACGGCCGTTGTGAAATGGGTAGGGGTTGTAATTTCCCTCTGGGCAGGTGTCTAGGTGCCTTGCACTGGGCAGGAGGAAATATAAACCCTCACGTTGTAACGCCCGTCGGAAGGATGAGACAAAGGTGCAGCATGGTACGTGTTCATGCTTCTTTATTAAAACCGAACACCAAACAAAACAACAAAAGAACAATGAACGTCACGTTCTGAAGGCTACACAGAGCTAACAAAAACAACATCTACACAGAGCTAACAAAAACAACATCCCATAACCTAAGGTGGCAAAACATGCTGCCTAAGTATGATTCCCAATCAGAGACAACGATAGACAGCTGTCCCCGATTGAGAACCATACCTGGCCAAAACATAGAAACACAAATCATAGAAATAAAGAACATAGAATGCCCACCCAAATCACACCCTGACCAAACAAATAGAGACATAAAAAGGCTCTCTAAGGTCAGGGCGTGACAGTACCCCCCCACCAAAGATGTGGACTCCGGCCGCAAAACCTGAACCTATAGGGGAGGGTCTGGGTGGGCATCTATCCGCGGTGGCGGCTCTGGAGCGGGACGCAGACCCCGCTCCACCTCTGGCTCACCCCACTTGGGTGGCGCCTCTGGTGTGGGGACCCTCGTCGCCGACCCCGGACTGGGGACCTTCTCTGCAGGCTCCGGACTGGAGGCCGTCGCTGGAGGCTCCGGACTGGAGGCCGTCGCTGGAGGCTCCGGACTGGAGGCCGTCGCTGGAGGCTCCGGACTGGAGGCCGTCGCTGGAGGCTTCGTGCCATGACTCATCACTGGAGGCTTCGTGCCATGGATCATCACTGGAGGCTTCGTGCCATGGACCATCACTGGAGGCTTCGTGCCCTGGATCATCACTGGAGGCTTCGTGCCATGGATCATCACTGGAGGCTTCGTGCCATGGATCATCACTGGAGGCTTCGTGCCATGGATCATCACTGGAGGCTTCGTGCCATGGATCATCACTGGAGGCTTCGTGCCATGGATCATCACTGGAGGCTTCGTGCCATGGATCATCACTGGAGGCTTCGTACCATGGATCATCACTGGGCCGTGGAGACGCACTGGAGGTCTGGAGAGCAGAGCTGGCACAATCCGTCCTGGCTGGATGCTCATCCTAGCCTGGCAACTGCGGGGCGTTGGCGCAGGACGCACTGGGCTGTGAGAGCGCACCGGAGACACTGTGCGTAGACCCGGCGCAGGATATACTGGGTCGAAAAGGTGCACTGAAGGTCTGGAGCGTAGGGCCGGCACCACCCTTCCTGGCTGGATGCTCACTCTAGCCCGGCCGATGCGGGGAGCTGGAATATAGTGCACCGGGCTATGAGTGCGCACTGGAGACACACTGCTCAGAGCTGCATAACATGGGGCCTGACTAGTCACTCTCCCCACGGTAAGCACGAGGAGTTGGCTCAGATGCCCAACTGGACACTGGTTGGGAGTGGGCTCTGTACGTAACGCCGGCTCGATGTACACGTCCACCTCCCATACCACCGGTGCCACCAGGCAAGAAGCCGGAAGTATGGGAGTGGGATCAGTGGACCACTCCTCTGTATCATACATCCGGGACAGTGCATCTGCCTTAATGTTCTGGGAACCTGGTCTGTAGGAAAGGGTGAAAAAATAACAGGTGAAAAACATGGCCCACCTTGCCTGACAAGGGTTCAGTCTCCTCGCCGCCTGGATGTGCTCCAGATTGCGGTGGTCAGTCCAAACGAGGAAAGGGTGTTTAGCCCCCTCAAGCCAATGCCTCCGCGCCTTCAGAGCCTTGACAACAGCCAACAGCTCCCGATCACCCACATCATAGTTTCGCTCCGCCGGGCTGAGCTTCTTCTTCTTCAAAAAAGCACGGACGGAGCTTTGGTGGCGTACCCGAGCGCTGAGACAGCACAGCTCCTATCCCAGTCTTGGACGCGTCCACCTCTGCTATAAATGCCAAAGAGGGATCAGGATGAGCCAGCATGGGAGCCGAGGTAAACAGAGCCTTCAGGTGACCAAAAGCCCTGTCCGCCCCAGCTGACCACTGCAGTCGCACCGGTCCCCCCTTTAGCGAAGAGGTGATGGGAGCCGCTACCTGACCAAAGCCCCGGATGAACCTCCGGTAGTAGTTGGGAAACCCTAAAAACCGCTGCACCTTCTGGAGTCGGCCAATTACGCACAGCTGAAATGCGGTCCTTCTCCATCTCCACCCCTGTCACGGACAAGCGGTACCCTAGGAAGGAGATGGACTGTTGGAAGAACAGACATTTTCTCAGCCTTGACGTACAGGTCATGCTCCAACAGTCGATCAAGCACCTTGCGCACCAGGGACACATGCTCGGCGCGTGTAGCGGAGTATATTAGAATGTCATCTATATACACCACTACACCCTGCCCGTGCAGGTCCCTGAAAATCTCATCTACAAAGGATTGAATGACTGATGGAGCATTCATCAACCCGTACGGCATGACAAGGTACTCATAGTGCCCAGAGGTGGTACTAAATGCCGTCTTCCACTCATCCCCCTCCCGGATACGCACCATGTTGTAAGCGCTCTTGAGATCCAATTTTGTGTAGTAGCGCGCCCCGTGCAATGACTCTGTCACACTGGCTAAGAGAGGCAGCGGGTAACTGTACTTCACTGTGATCTGATTTATACCTCAATAGTCAATACACGGGCGTAAACCTCCATCCTTCTTCTTCACAAAAAATAAACTTGAGGAGGCAGGTGAAGTGGAAGGCCGAATGTATCCCTGTCCCAGAGATTCGGAGACATGTGTTTCCATAGCCGCTGTCTCCTCCTGTGACAAAGGATACACATGACTCCTGGGAAGTGCTGCGTCTACCATGAGATTTATCGCACAAACCCCCCGTCGATGGGGTGGTAATTGAGTCGCCTTCTTTTTACAGAAGGCGAGAGCCAAATCGGCATATTCAAGGGGGATGTGCATGGTGGAGACCTGGTTTGGACTCTCCACCGTAGTTGCACCTACGGAAACACCTACACACCTCCCTGAGCACTGACGTGACCATCCCTTGAGAGCCCCCTGTTTCCACAAAATAGTGGGGTCATGATCGGCCAACCAGGGACGCCCCAATACCACAGGAAACGCAGGTGAATCGATCAGAAAGAGTCTAATTCTCTCCTTATGATCCCCCTACGTTATCATACATAGTTGAGCTGTGATCTCCCTGATCAGTCCCGACCCTAAAGGACGACTATATAAGGCATGTACAGGGAAGGGCACATCAACAGGAACAATAGGGATCCCTAATCTAATTGCAAATGAACGATCAATAAAGTTCCCAGCTGCACCTGAATCTACTAGCACCTTATGCTGGGAATGCGGGGAAACTCGGAAATTCTATACAAGCACACAGGTGCGAAACAGGAAGCTCTGGGTGAGTCGGGGGCCAACTCACCTAGGATGATCCACCAGTGCCCTGCCAGCTGCTTCGACTCCCAGGAGAACCTCCCCAGCACCGACCAGCAGTGTGCCCTCTGCGGCCATAGGTGGTGCAGGGAATGCCCCCCCCCCTCCGGTCCCCCTCATAGCAGCACCTCCTAGCGCCATTGGCGTCGGATCTGAGGAACTGGGGATGGAACTGACGGACCTCGATCCGGACGTCCGCGGGAGGTCAACAGCTTATCCAGCCTGATGGATAGGTCCACCAGCTGGTCAAAGGTAAGGGTGGTGTCTCTGCAGGCTAGCTCCCTACGAACATCCTTGCGTAGACCATACCTGTAATGGTTGATCAGGGCCCGCTCATTCCATCCTGCGCCCAGAGTTCGAAAGTCCAGAGCGAAGTCTTGTGCGCTCCTCATCCCCTGTCTGAGATGATACAAGCGTTCCCCCGCCGCTCTCCCTTCAGGTGGATGATCGAAAACTGCCCGGAAGCGGCAGGGTAAAATCCTCATAATTGTCCAACGTCGGTCCTTCCCTTCCCCAGACGGCGTTGGCCCATTCGAGTGCTCTACCAGTCAGACAGGAGATGAGGGCTTTTACACTCTCGCGTCCCGAAGGAGCTGGGTGAACGGTTGCCAGGTAGAGCCCCAGCTGGAGTAGGAACCCCTGGCACCCGGCAGCCGTTCCATCGTATACCCTCGAGCCGAATCCCACTGGATCCAGGTGAAGGAGGGGTGGACAGCGGTGTGGGTTGTTGTGGGAGCTGGGGTGATGATGATAGGGTTGCTGGAAAATCCCTCTCTCCCATCGCTCCATGGTTTGGACGCGCTCCTCCATAGGTAGAGGAGGGCTGTGTGCACCTGCTGACTCCATTGAAGGTGCGTGTTTCTGTCAGAGTCTAGGTGATGTGGGTAAGGCGTAGTCAGGCGCAGTACACAAAGATGAGTAATACGAGTAACTTTACTCAAAAATGAATCTTCCAACAAGGAGAACGAAAATCCAGAATCACATAAACGAGACAACTGACAACAATAGACACGCACAAAACCATGATGGCTCCAGAGGGTTAAATAGGGAAATAATTAAAACGTAAGGGGAACCAGGTGTGTACAATACAGACAAAACAAATGGAAATGTAGATCGGTGGAGGCTAGAAAACCGACGTCTACCGCCGAACGCTGCCAGAACAAGGAGAGGCACCAACTTCGGCGGAAGTCGAGACAGTTTGTTGTCATTCAACGAGAGATGAATCATTTTCATGCACATTTTTTCACTTGAGAAATACTGCACCAAACATCTTAGTTATTTGTATAATTGCCGACTAAGATCTCCTTGGCAAAAACGTCAAAATTAATGACAGATTTCTGGAGTTATCTTAGATTAATTCAGACTATTTTGAGGCTACGGTGTCTCAAGATGAACAAACTTTCAAGATGAACAGCTTTTTTCTAGTTTTTCAAGCGAAGGTATTTTAAGGGAGTATGCTAGCACACTCGTTCAGTTCACCTAGTCGAGTTCGGCTAGTCGCCAGCCAGCATGCCGATGCCTTTATTACTTATCTCTCCACCTTTGTCCCTTACCCCTCTCTGTGTCCTTCTCCTTTACCCCTCTCTGTGTCCTTCTCCTTTACCTCTCTCTGTGTCCTTCTCCTTTACCCCTCTCTGTGTCCTTCTCCTTTACCCCTCTCTGTGTTCTTCTCCTTTACCCCTCTGTGTCCTTCTCCTTTACCCCTCTCTGTGTCCTTCTCCTTTACCCCTCTCTGTGTCCTTCTCCTTTACCCCTCTGTGTCCTTCTCCCTTACCCCTCTGTGTCCTTCTCCCTTACCCCTCTCTGTGTCCTTCTCCCTTACCCCTCTCTGTGTCCTTCTCCTTTAGACCTCTCTGTGTCCTTCTCCTTTACCCCTCTCTGTGTCCTTCTCCTTTACCCCTCTCTGTGTCCTTCTCCTTTACCCCTCTGTGTTCTTCTCCTTTACCCCTCTCTGTGTCCTTCACCCCTCTGTGTCCTTCTCCTTTACCCCTCGTTTTCTCTCTCTGTCCTTCTCCCTCTGTATCTGTCTTTCTCCCACTCTCTGTCTATCTATCTTTCTCTCTTACCCCCCTCTCTACTAGGTTCTAATTTGTGGATGCCTAATGAAATCCCCACTGAAATGGACAATTGTTGCTTTGAGAATATTTATAGAATTGAATAATCAGCCCTGTTGTGTTTGTCTGCACTCCCCTTTTAAATAATGAATGAGTTTGAAGCAGTGGGAGCACTGAAAGACGTAGAGACACAGAACCACGAGTAAAGAATCAAGAGTTGATCATTTCAGTGTAGGAAATATGATGAACTGCAACAGTAACCTGCAGATTATTAGACATTATAAAGGCTTATAGTGCTTATAACATGTTATAACACATCATACCTGCAGGCTTTAAAAGGTAAAAGGGCAATCCTCTGTTCAAACAACCACAAAGGTTTTACCCTATCCAGTGTTTTGGTAAATAGCTCAGGGATGGGGTTGGAGGAATGTAACCACTCTCAAATTCATAGACAGAGCTATGGATGCAAGGACTGACCCTCCCATGAGATCAAAATTAGAGTTCTAACCACACTTTGAGGCTATACAGTGTTTGTTTACAATAAGGCCTACACTGTTTACAAACAAAGGAGTAAAACAAGCTTATATTTTGGGTTTTGATGGGGTATGACAGTTTAAACTGGTGCTGGTGGGGAATAGTGATTAGTAGCTGATAGCTGTTGATGTTAGCGCTGCTGTGGAATATAGATGTGATGAATATCATCATAGCAACCTCTGTTTATCCCTCTCATTCTCCTGCCATAAGTTTAAGTTTTTGATTTCCTTCTCATAAGTTTTTGATTTCCTTCTCTGTTTCATGTGAAAGGTTCTCTCTCTCTCTTTTTCTCTCTTCCTCTATTTTAGTTTTTCTCCTGGCCCAGTGTGTGTGTGTGTGTAGTCTCTTTGACAGCAGTCTCTGAGCTAGAGGTCTTCACGGATATACCCGAACCTGATTACCTGAGATCTGGGGGTCGGATCACGCTCGGTGGCCACGGACCGCGGATCTGTCTGAAAATATGTGAAATACCGGCAAATCCAAAATTATATTTGAAGAAGAAAATATCCTGATGAAAATAAATACCCTTATGAAAATAATCACATTTGCTACGCATGGCAGTTGGTTCAGTAAAAAACATGAATCTCTCCTCCAACTGTCTGCCTTCCCCTCTGTCTGGCTTGAGCTGACACTATAGTGAACTTGTAACATTGTTTCAACTGGGCCCCCAATGTTTCCCATGCTAACGGGCTCAGAACAGACATAGCTGTATTTGAGTAAGACAGAAGTGTTCAGGTAGCCTATTTTAGGACGTCTCCACTGGAGATATATAGTGACAGCTCAAGCCAGACAGCGAGGCAGACAGGCCGAGTGGCACAGCAGTTTAAGGCACTGCATCTCAGTGCTAGAGGAATCACTCAAACCCTGGTTCAATTCCAGGCTGTATCACAACTGGCCGTGATTGGGAGTCCCATAGGGCGGCACACAATTGGCCCAGCGTCGTCCGGGTTTGGCCGTGGTAGGCCGCCATTGTAAATAACAATTTGTTCTTAACTGACTTGCCTAGTTAAATAAAGGTTCAATAAAATAAAGATATGGGATCAGCAACAGTGCTTGACTTGGACTGAAATACAGTACCAGTCAAACGTTTGGACACAGTTACTCATTCCAGGGTTTTTCTTAACCTGTCTAGGATCAGCGTGGCGCTAGCGGCACCCCCCCCCCCCCCCCACTGAAAAACCAGTGCCGCGAAATTCAAAAAAAATATTTTTTTAAAATATTTAACTTTCACACATTAAAGTCCAATACAGCTAATGAAAGACACAGATCTTATGAATCCAGTCAACATTTCCGATTTTTAAAATGTTTTACAGGGAAGACACAATATGTAAAGATGTACATCTATTACCTAAAAACACATTAGCATAATCCACCATCTTTTATTTGTCCACCAACACCAGTAGCCATCACCAATTCGGCTAAACTAAGATATTTATAGCCCCTAACCAACAAAAAAACTCATTAGATGACAGTCTGATAACATATTTATGGTATGGGATAGGTTTTGTTAGAAAAAAGTGCATATTTCAGGTATATGGCATAGTTTACAATTGCACCCACCATCACAAATGGACTAGAATAATTACAATGAGCAACGTGTTTACCTAACTACTAATCATCAAACATTTCGTAAAAATACACAGCATACACGAATCGAAAGACACAGATCCTGTGAATACAGACAATATTTCAGATTTTCTAAGTGTCTTACAGCGAAAACACAATAAATCGTTATATTAGCTTAGCACATAGCAATTAGCAGCCCAGCATTGATTCTAGCCAAAGTGAGCGATAAAAGTCAACATCGCCAAAAGATATTAATTTTTTCACTAACCTTCTCAGAATTCTTCCGATGACACTCCTGTAACATCACATTACAACATGCATATACAGTTTGATCGAAAATGTTTATATTTAGCCACCAAAATCATGGTTAGACAATGTGAAATGTAGACAAGCTGGTAAAGAAAACGTCCTTGCGCCACTTAGACAGTGATCTACTCTTATACATAAATACTCATAAACGTGACTAAAAAATATAGGGTGGACAGGGATTGATAGACAATTTAATTCTTAATACAATTGCGTTATTACATTTTTTAATTTATCCTTACTTTTCAATACAGTTTGCGCCAAGCGAAGCTACGTCAAAAAACATGGCGTCCTAAGCCACTAAAATGTTTCGACAGAAACACGATTTATCATAATAAAAATGTCCTACCTTGAGCTGTTCTTCCATCAGTATCTTGGGCAAAGGATCCTTTCTTGGGAGAAATCGTCTTTTGGTGGAAAGCTGTCCTCTTGCCATGTGGAAATGTCAACTACGTTCGGGATGAACTGAAAAGCGTGCCCAACTTTTCACATCGTTGCAAAAATAAATGTCCCAAAATCGCACTAAACGGATATAAATTGCTATAAAACGCTTTAAATTAACTACTTTGTGATGTTTGTAACTCCTATAACGAGTGAAAAGATGACCGGAGAAATATAACAGGCTAAACTAACGCTTGGAACAGGAGAGGGTCGGTGTCTTCCACGCGCGTTACGCAGCAAGAAAAGACTTGCTAGCTAAAGGTTTTTTTCATTTGTAGGGCCTGTGAACGAGCAATCGAGCCCGTTGGAATCGTCATCACGTAAAGGCATCCAGGGGAAGACGTAAGAAGTGTCCGTATAGTCATAGCAACGACAGTGCCCTTTTAAATGACTTCAGAAAAGTGGCCAACGTTTCTCAAATCTGACTCCATGTCAGGGAAATTGCTGTAGAATGGGCTCTGTTCCACTTAGAGACAAAATTTCAACTCCTATAGAAACTATAGACTGTTTTCTATCCAATAATAATAATAATATGCATATTGTACGATCAAGGATTTTGTGGGAAGCCGTTTAAAAAATTAGCCACATTAGCATAAATAGTCTAAACAGCGCCCCCATCCCCAACAGGTTAATTCTTACTAGTTTCAACATTGTAGAATAATAGTGAAGATATCAAAACTGTGAAATAATACATATGGAATCATGTAGTAACCAAAAAATAGTTAACCTGTTTGGCGTGCAAGCCCGACCTCGGACCGAAAATGACACCCCTGCAGGGCGCGAAATTCAAAATCTATTTTTTAAAAATATTTAACTTTTACACATTAACAAGTCCAATACAGCATTTGAAAGATAAACATCTTGTCAATCCAGCCAACATGTCCGATTTTTTAAATGTTTTACAGAGAAAACACCACATATATTTATGTTAGCTCACCACCAAATACAAAAGTGGACAGACACGTATGAATTATGATTATGAAGTATGAATTATGATTGAAGTAGCATGCACAACCAACCGAAATAAACTAAAACCAACCTAAAGAGCCCAGAAAAAACGACCTCAGATGACAGTCATATAACATGTTACACAATAAATCTATGTTTTGTTCATAAAAAGTGCATATTTTAGCTATAAATCAGTTTTACATTGATGCTACCCAAAAATGCTAATACATAGCTACAGTCTGAATCCAGCCGGGAGTAGCCAGAGAAAATACATACACCAACGTCGGCTACTAATTACACCTCATAAAACATTTCAGAAAAACATATGGTGGATAACTAATGAAAGACAGATATCTTGTGAATACAGACAACATTTCCGATTTTTGAAGTGTTTTACAGCGAAAACACAATATATCGTTATATTAGCTAACATCATAAGCTAGCATAAGGCAGCATTGATTCTAGTCAAGCACTAGCCTAGCACAGTTAGCAGAGTTAGCATTCAACAGTTCGACATATATATGAAAAAGCATCCCAAATTGGGTCTTATCTTTCTTGGTACTCCATCAGAATGTTGTAACGGGGTCCAATGTCCAGTAGAGTCTTTAGTTGGGTTCCAGAACGAATTATTTCCCTCTTTGGTTAGCTAGCACGATAGCATTGCTGCGCTAGAAAGCTTTTCTTCAAAAAATTCTTCCGTCGTTTCACATCTAAAGTCCAGAATAAATTGCAATAATATAATTAAAGTATATTGAAAAAACATACTTTAGGATGATTTTGTGACATGTATCAAATAATATCGTAGTCAGGCATCATATTCAACGTTATCTACCTTGTTCCAGAAGCCGAGATCAAATTATCCTTCGCGCCCGGATTTTTATTTTAACTGCGCAGGTCTCACAAGAAGTTGTGTTATTCAGTCCAGGGACGAGATATTCGACTCCTTTCAATTCTCACTTCCGCATTACAGTCTGGCGAACGCCTCTGACGTGTCCCTATGGTCACAAGTCAAATGGCCTTTTATAGAGAAGGTCTTAAAGAGACACATCGCATTTTGGGAAACTCAATTCGGCTGGGAAAATGGCTGTAAAAATATTTCTGTTCGACTTAGAGAAACAATTCAAACCTTTTTAGAAACTACAGACTGTTATCTATCCAACAGTAGTAAATATATGCATATTGGAAAATAAAAAGTTTCTTAGGAGGCCGTTTGAAAATGTGCACACATTTTCCAGTTTTTTCAATATTCAGCGTGCAGCCATAACAGGTTAAACAATTCACAATATATGTAAGGACTGGGTGTCGGAGTGCGAAGTCAAGCGCAGGAAACAGCAGGTGCAATAACAAATGTTCTTTAATGAACATTGAGAAACTAGGCCACCCTTCTATACACTGGGTGTACTCCTTAAACAACCCCAGACACGGGGGGGAACGAAAACAGTCCAGTAACAACGTAGATCGAAACAAACACCACTCTTACCAACTAACAATCCCGCACAAAGAAACGGGTGGGCCGGTTGACTGATAAGCCCAACTAATTACAACCCTAATACAAAACAGGTGTAACCAATAAACACATAGGGAGGGGGAGAAAAGGATCAGTGGCAGCTAATAGGCCGGTGACGACGACCGCCGAGCGCCACCCGAACGGGAAGGAGAGCCTGCCTAGGTCGGAGTCGTGACAATATATTTTAGATTTTAGATTCTTCAAAGAAGCCACCCTTCACCCTGATGACAGCTTTGCACACTCGTGACATTTTCACAACGAGTTTCACCTGGAAATCTTTTCCAACAGTCTTGAAGGAGTTCACACATATGCTGAGCACTTGTTGAATTCTAAATACATTACAGACAGTGTCACCAGCAAATCACCCCAACACCATCACACCTCCTCTTCCATGTTTCACGGTGGGAACCACACATGCAGAGATCATCTGTTCACCTACTCTGTGTCTCAGAAAGACACAGCGGTTGGAACCAAAAATCTCAAATTTGGACTCATCAGATCAAAGGACATATTTCAGCCGGTCTAATGTCCATTGCTCGTGTTTCTTGGCCCAAGCAAGTCTCATTTTCTTATTGGTGTCCTTTAGTAGTGGTTTCTTTGCAGCAATTTTACCATTAAGGCCTGATTCACGCAGTATCCTCTGAACAATTAATGTTTAGATGTGTCTGTTTAATTTAAAATATTTTTAACCTTTATTTAACTAGGCAACTTGACCTATGTGAAGCATTTATGTGGGCTGCAATTTCTAAGGCTGGTAACTTCAATGAACTTATCCTCTGCAGCAGAGGTAACTCTGGGTCTTCCGTTCCTGTGGCGGTCCTCATGACAGCCAGTTTCATCATAGCACTTGATGGTTTTTGCGACTGCACTTGAAGAAACTTTCAAAGTTCTTGAAATGTTCCGGATTGACTGACCTTCATTTCTTAAAGTAATGATGGACTGGCATTTCTCTTTGCTTATTTGAGCAGTTCTTGCCATAATATGGACTTGGTATTTTACCAAATAGGGATATCTTCTGTATACCACCCCTACCTTGTTTCAACACAACTGATTGGCTCAAACACATTAAGGAGGAAAGGAATTCCACTAATGAACTTTTAACAAGGCACACATGTTAATTGAAATGCATTCCAGGTGACTACCTCATGAAGCTGGTGAAGAGAATGCCAAGAGTGTGCAAAGCTGTCATCAAAGCAATTTATTTTATGTTTAACTAGGCAAGTCAGTTAAGAACACATTCTTATTCACAATGACAGTCTACCCCAGCAACACTGGGCCAATTGTGCACTTCCCTATGGGACACCCAATCACGGCCGGATGTGGTACAACCTGGATTCGAACCAGGGACTGTAGTGACACCTCTTGCACTGAGATGCGGTGCCTTAAACCGCTACTTTGAATCTCAAATCTAAAATACATTTTGATTTGTTTAACACTTTTTTGGGTACTACATTATTCCATATGTATTATTTCATAGTTTATGTCTTCACTATTATTCTACAATGTAGAAAATAGCAAAAATGAAGAATAACCCTTGAATTAGTCAGTGTGTCCAAACTTTTGACTGGTACTGTAGGTGCCGGTACTCATTTTGGGTGCCAGTACTGTTTATATTTAAGTGCAGAAGCGCCACAATAATTTTGAGCTAATATTCTATAAGAGGAACAGGAGTTCAATCGGTAGCAGATTTTAGGTGCCGGTACTCAGCTTCAGTGTGCTTCTGCCAAGTCAAGCACTGTTCAGCAATCTGTTTCTATTTCACACCGTGGCGCGGTGCTTAGCCTACTTAGGCCTATAGAAAAGGAGAGTGTTTTGTTGAGATTTTTCAAATACAGTAACTATTGTCGTGTAATCAGACTTGTCTATACATGAGTAAAATAACTATTAACAGTGTAAAAAACTAATTGGTCCTGTGCGGCTCAGTTGGTAGAGCATGGCGCAGGGTTGTGGGTTTGATTCCCACGGGGGACTAGCACAGAGAAAAAGTATTACAAATATGACTTAAATAAAAATGAATCTTTATGTTGGCAAATGTTGGCAAATGTATTGCTAGCTTGACGTTTCTTAACATTACAGGATGCAATATGCAAATAACACCAGATCTCTCGTTTTCAGAGAACAAAGGATAGACCTCCTTTGTCTCAACAGACCTCAAAGGTTTATTCTGCCATTATGTCGGAAGGTCTGTTGCTGACTAGTTCTTCTGGAACATTTCAACATAGTCATGAACATAAAATATTTCCAGTAAACTTTAACCCAAAATGTATCTCTCATTTCTTTTAACACAAATCTACCCCACCTGTAAGTTCGAACTGTAACAACTTGTCAACTGTTGTTTTCTTTTTCTTTTTTTACATAGAGCTCAGTCTTTTGTTGCTGTTTGTTTGACTTAGTATTGGCACTGTGGTACGAAGCAGTTGTCCCATCAGCAGTTGTGCCCGGCTGAAGCCATTCTGAAGTGGAGTTGACCGATAGGCCATCAAAGCAAGGTAACGGTCTGCTGTTTTCTTGAGGAGGTTCTTCTGAATGGTGTGTTCCTCCTATCCTTTGCTTTGAGGGAACTTTGGACTGCTAGTGACATGGCAAAATCCATACTCTGCAGCGAAGTCCAAAAGGGGTCTTCCAGAGAACTGAGGACCATTGTCCGTAAACCAGGACCTTAGGTACCTCAATGTGAGCGAAGATAGTCTTCAGATGGACTACGACGTCCGCAGACTTTGTTAGTGACAGGTTTGCGATTTCCACATACCTTGAGAAGTCGTCCACTACTAGCAGGAAGGTGGTGCTTTTCAGAGTGAACAAGTCCGCTCCCAGTCTTTGCCAGGGTCTCTCTGGAAGTAGTGATGGTATGAGTGGTTCTGTGTGGTTTGTGAGCTCTTTGATGAATGTCCTCCAGTTAAACACAAGTTAATTCAGTTGCTGGCTGAGGCCAGGCCACAACACAGCTTGTTGTGCAGGTTCTCTGTGCTTTACTACACCTTGATTACCCTTGTGCAGCTTGGTGAGTACATCATTTTGTAAGGCTGATGGAATAACAAGTCTTGTTCCTTTCAACAGGAGACCATTGTGAACTGTGAGAAAAGCACATTCTGCCCTGTACAGTTTCAGTGGTCCTTCACATCCACTGAACTCAGGCCATCTTTCTTGACACATTGTCATCACTTTTGAGCACACACTGTCGGCTTTGAGTGGTTCTCTCAGATTGTCCATGTAGGAATCACTCACTGGAAGCTGTCCCATGATGGCATCCACATAGATAGTTGTGCTCTCCTGCAGCAGTAGCTTTGGCTTCGACTGGTGCACATGACAGCGTGTCTGCAGTCCACAGACTCTTTCCAGGGACATGAGCAATAGTGTAGGAATATCTCATAAGTCTCATCTTGAATAGCTGGATTTACGGGGGAAGGATGTCCACGGGTTGGTTCTCCAGAAGGCTCAGGAGAGGTTTGTAATCTGTTTCCAACTGAAAGTGTTGACCATTGAGAAAGCCCCAGAGCTTATTTTTTCCACTTGAGCGTATCTCTGCTCGGTTGGTGTGAGAGACCGGGAAGAGTAGACGACAGGTCTCCATTCCTCATTTCACTTCTGCAGCAGTAGTCCTCCTAGTCCGTAGGAAGAAGTATCAGCTGACACATTGAATTCTTTGTTTGGGTCGTACAGGGCTAACACGGGTGTGGATGGTAGCTCCTCTTTGAAGGCTCTGACTTGGTCAGCCCCCCAGTACCAGTGTTTTGTCTTTGAGAGTAGGTCTCTGGTGAGGTTTGTCCTTTTCAGCTAACTGGGGGATGAACTTTTCCAGCTGGTTCACCATTCCTCGGAAATTCTGCAATTCACTGATGTTGGAATCTGTCGTGGAGTGTGGAGTGAGTAGGCTGAGTTTCAGCTTGATGGTATATGGTTGTTGTACTGTGCCAAGACCGCTGCACAGCTTTGGATAGCTTCTTTTAGTGTCTGTAAATAGAGTCGAGCAACGAGCTCAAGCTTTGTGATAGCTGGTCTGCCTAGTAAAGCTGTGTGTAGATCTGATGACATCATACATGTCCTCCAGTGTCTAGTAAAGTGTCTCCTTTTCTAGCTTTTGTAGAACCACACTTGCGACGCCGATCACGTCCACTGGCGCTCTTCATGGTCGTAGCAAAGGTTGTGTTGATTTTTGCAGATCTGGCTTGCTGGTTCTGCAAAAATGTGATTGAACACATTGTCTGGGATAACAGTCAGATTGGCACCAGTGTCTATTTAGATTTTCACATTTCTGTCCATCACTTGAATGTCAATCATCCACGGGTCACCTCCTGCTGTTATTGTTCCTAGGAAAATGCTATCTTCCTCTTCTTGAACCTTGCTTACGGCTGTTGATGACATAGACACACGTTGGTAATGTCCCTTTTTTCGACAGGAGTGACACACTAATTCATTAGCTGCACACTGTTCTCTTGGATGTGCACAGCTTTTGCCACAGTTGACACTTTCACTACTTTTTGTCATTAGCTTTAGCTAGCATGGCTAGCTTTCTCATGTTGGAATTTCTGTTTTCAATGAAACAGCCTGCCTTTCTGCATAACTCTATCCACTGAGCATGCCTCTTTTGTTATTACTGTTTCACCTCGCAGGCAACTTTGCTGCTTTTTAACTTCTTCAGTTTCCCACGCCATCTCAATGGCTCTTTCTAGCGTGAGATATTTATCTATCCATTCTGACAGACGCATGTCTGCTAACCCAACGACTAGCCTGTCTATAATTAGCTCACCATGCAAAAGTCCATTGTTGCAATGCTCTGCTAGGGCATACAAGGCTGTGACAAAATAATCCACCGTTTCCTTTTCCCCGTCTCCACATGTTAAAGTGGGCTCTCTCATAAATCATGTTCTTTGATTCTCCCTCATCCTGGACATATTTTGGGTCGGATCTGGTGCACCTCAAATCCGAATTGAATAGGGTATTATCTTTAAAAAATAACCGGGTCTTGTCGGTGTCGGATAGGAATTTCACGTATCCAATCATTTCGCGATCTGAGAAGACCTCTTCTCTGAGCTGTCATTTAATGCTCCATCTCCCTGTCATTGTGAAATCCATGTCACTCTCCATTAATAATGGCGGCAGCGCTGAATATTTTACAGCGTCGTTTGGGCAGAAAATTGTCCCGCCTTCAAAACCACACAGCGACAGAGACACTATTGTCTCACTGACAAACTTTTATTTAAACCGAAAACTCTGTGACTGAGGCTTGTGTTATCTGAGGTAATGTGGGGTAATGTGGGTGTGTACTGTATGCGTGGTGGTGTTTGCTACTGTAGAGGGAAAGAAGTGTTTGTTTTTGTTAGCATAAACATACCCCACAGCATTCTTCGCCTGTGTGTGTGTCAAATGGCATTTGTGACTGGTCTTGTGTGTCTCCACAGTATTGGCTCTCTGATGAGGCGGGTGTTTGTGATGCGGACTGTCAGCATGGTGTTCCAGAGCTCCCTCCTGACCGTGCTGGAACCTTCTCCACTCATGAAAGATGAGAGAAGACCAGACCGCACTCTGACCACAACTTGACTAGGCAGCATTGTCATCAGTTCACACACACTCTAACCATGGACATACACCATTGACCAGCATGTCCTTTTCCACTGATCTAGACCTGTCCGTGTCTCTAGTCCCCCACAAGCCACATCTGTTTGTCTATCCGTAGCTCGACATCTTTCTTTCACCTTGCACAAAGTGGGAGCAGGAGGCAGGTAAATGTGTGACTGATGAATGAAGGCAGGCACCTCCATGTGACCTCACTGACTCACACAGGTAGTCAAGACTATTATGAACAAACCCACTGGGCTCGCAGATCCATCCGCTTTGCTACACATGATGGACTTTACTGGATACCCATCGTATGCATCTACAACGGCTACACTCTAACCCCCTGACCCCATGGCGAAACAAATAACACGTTGCGTCTTATGTTACCCATCCACATTTAGGCCTATACATATAACATTTTGTCACGTGTAACCCATCCACATTTAGGCCTATACATATAACATTTTGTCACGTGTAACCCATCCACATTTAGGCCTATACATATAACATTTTGTCACGTGTAACCCATCCACATTTAGGCCTATACATATAACATTTTGTCACGTGTAACCCATCCACATTTAGACCTATACATATAACATTTTGTCACGTGTAACCCATCCACATTTAGGCCTATACATATAACATTTTGTCACGTGTAACCCATCCACATTTAGGCCTATACATATAACATTTTGTCACGTGTAACCCATCCACATTTAGGCCGATACATATAACATTTTGTCACGTGTAACCCATCCACATTTAGGCCTATACATATAACATTTTGTCACGTGTAACCCATCCACATTTAGGCCTATACATATAACATTTTGTCACGTGTAACCCATCCACATTTAGGTATTATTTATTTATTGAACCTTTATTTAACCAGGTTAGTCTCATTGAGATATAAATCTATTTTTCAATAGAGACCTGGGACATAAGGCCTATACATACAATATACACATTGGTGTTGGAAGAGGTGAGTTTACAGCGCTTTGAGCATTTAGAAAGGCGCTATATAAATGCAAGCAATTATTTATTCTTTATTATTTTATGATACACACAATCCATTCGGTGTGCTGCATTAGCCCATAAGCCATGCATGCACCTCAGCAGTGGTGGAAAAAGTACTAAATTGTCATAATCGAGTAAAAGTAAAGATGCCTTCATAGAAAATGACTCAAGTAGAGGTGAAAGTGACCCAGTAAAATACTATTTGAGTAAAAGTCTAAAAGTATTTGGTTTTAAATATACTTAAGTATCAAAAGTAAAAGTATGAATAATTTCAAATTCCTTATATTAAGCAAACCAGACGGCGCAATGTTCTTGTTTTTTTAAATTGACGGATAGCCAGGGGCACACTCCAACACTCAGACATAATTTACAAACAAAGCATTTGTGTTTAGTGAGTCTGCCAGATCAGAGGCAGTAGGGATGACCAGGGATGTTCTCTTGATACTCTAAGTGTGTGAATTTGACCATTTTCCTGTCAGAATGTAAAGAGTACTTTTGGGTGTCAGGGAAAATGTATGGCATAAAAAGTACATTATATTTTGGGGGGGAATATAGTGAAGTAAAAGTAAAAGTTGCCCAAAAAATAAATAGTAAAGTAAAGTACAGATACCCCCAAAAAACTACTTAAGTAGTACTTTAAAATATTTTTTACTTAAGTACTTTACACCACTCCACCTCAGCCAGGGAAATGTGAATTTAAATACTTTTTGTATTAAAAAAAGGATGGAAAGTGCTGCTAGGATACACTAGGAGATCTATAAATCTCAGACCCCCCCCACCTCTCTCTCTGATCTCTGACAAACATCTCATTTTAATCTCATCCAAATCATCTTGGCTTCTGAACCCATTTCAAGGCTGCATTGAAACAATGACTGGCAAATGTTCCAAGACCAGCTCAGTTAATCCCTACCATTGTGACAATGAGTCGTCATAATGCTGCATCAAATGTACATGATCTTAGGGGCATTGGAAAACACAATGTAAGTCATTTAATTTATATACCCCTAATTGCACCGAATACATCTGTTTATCCTACAGCTACTGTAAGCAGTAATCATGAGCCTTTAAACCAGAGTTACACTGTCAGCACTGAGGCGGTGTGCCATAGTAGGAAGACCACTTTATGCATATCACCCTGCACTATCAGCTCCAATGTAAATAACATGAGTAAGTCTACCTCTTACATAATGTCTCGCAACATTGGGCAATTGTGTTGATACAGCATCAAGGCTCTTTTTCCGCCCCTCAGGTATGGCCGTGTTGAGTTTGAGCACTTCCTGGGCGGCCTCATCACCACACTCACAACTACGATGCACTCTACATAAAGAGCAGAGTCACCCTCTACATAACTGTAATTGCTAAATTATATTAAAGTGCCTTGCTCAAGGGCACATCAATATATTTTCACCTTGTTGACTCAGGGATTCAAACCAGCAACCTTTCAGTTACTGGCACAATGCACTTAACCACTAAGCTACCTGCTGCCCTCTACACACCTGTCAACCTAGAACTTAATTTCCCATGGCCAAGTCAAGTCCTTTGTCTGAGAAACACACATCTGCATTTAAAGACACACATCTACATTTTTTTCAGTAATTTTAAATAATCACATTTGTGACCCACCACCTCAATTTGGTCTTTTGTAGCAACATTTCTATAAAAGTAGAGACTCAGAGCTACAAAATGACATATCATACAGTGCAGTTGAGGAACAATGGGAAAGTAATTCTGCTTTGAAAGTTGATAAACTTGTAACCCAACTTTTGAGAAAATGACCCTTGAATATTTTGGTACACCTACAGGACAGCTCTTCCTTGTCTACACCTATTCATCATTGTTCACACCCTCTTAAGCCCCACCCATCTCTAAGGATTCACATGAGGCAATGTGGTAAACAGACTGAGTAAGGTAGTGTAGTAAACATTCAAAGATTTCAAGACTAAAAGTGGTGAAAGTAGTAGCCTACAATAAGGACAAACTCCAGATGAAAATACACTTTATCTAGTCCTTGGCATATATCCTTATCTGACTTTGAAAGTGTCCAGATAACAATATTGTATAAATGTTAGAGGATGCTTACTCAGACTTGTCTAAATTAATGGTTCATGTGAAAGAAATGCTATAACCACCCCCCAGCCACATCAAGCTAAGTGGAGGGGTCACTATTGTCTAGACATGTACACATGTTCATGAAATACAATAAATAGCTGTAATCACCCCCAGACACACCTGGCTAACTTGATGGGTCATGTAATCATTATCTTGCGAAGTGAAATATGTTTTAGCTAGCTATCTAGCTAGCTAAACAATGAACCATAATCCCAACCCATTATCTACAGTACAAACGGATTGTTATAGCCAGCATTATGCTGGAGTATAAATCTGCAAATAGCTAAAGCTAAGCAACTAGGCTCAATGTTAGCTAGCTAGCTCACATTGGGCTTTAACTAGCAATGAAAATGTATTTCTGACTAAATTAGGAACATAATATCTGAAAATGTAGCTAGACTTTTACCCGTATACAGGCATGAATGCTTCCGTTTGGTTTGTAGCTAGCTACAGATTGTTTGGCCCGTTGTTGTGTCAAGTCACTCCGGTTCACACTGGCCATGTGCATAAACATAAATTCTGGGCAGCAATGTTGTTGAGAGCTTTAGCAACACATTTGCAGATCTCCGTGGCTAACGTTATATTTTTCAAAAAAAGCAGCGGTAGTAAGGATTATCGAAACATACTGAGCTGCTCATGTTATAGACAGAATCAGCTACATGGCAGACACAGGAGGCTGTTAAGGAGGGAAGGGGTCATAATAATGTCCAGAACGGAGCAAATGGAATGGCATCAAACTTGCCAAACTGACATGCCTAGTTAAATAAAGGTTAAATAAATAAATAATAATAAAAAATAAAACACCTGGAAACCATGTGCTTGTTGTATTTGATACCATTCCACCAATTCTGCTCCAGTCATTAACACAATCCCGTTCTCCCCAATTAAAGTGCCACCAACCTCCTGTGATGGTAGACCAATCTGAACTTATCTCTCGGGATGTCCAGCCCAGCCATTATCTCAGACAATCATGGCTAGCGGGAAGGTTTCTCTCTTGTAAACACATTTACAGAGTGGGGCTCTCAGCCTTTTACCTCAGCTTGGAGGAGACGTTTCTAATTAAGAAGACGAGATTCTATAAAACCCAACGACCTCTGGGGTGGTCTGTTATGTAAGCGAACGAAACAAAAACTCCTAGAGTTCGATCATATCCTGCGATGTCAACAGGTAGGACAGGTAGCCTTCCTCACAGCAACAACACCCACCAGTCTGCTTGGATCTCTCTCTCTCCATTTCTCTCTCTCTCTCCATATCTATATCCCCCCCCTCTTTTTTGACAACTTATTTTGTCCTGTTTAAACTGGGCCATTGCTGCCTGGAGGTGTTCTGTCCGCAGCCTCTCAAACGTCACTCAATCAATTCTGAAGGGGACAGAACCACAGTTCTACCAAGGAGTCGTTGACTAGGAAAACTACGCCAAGGAGGATACAGGGCTGTATCTGGGCAATTAAGGAAGAAAAACGTAATGAAACGTAATGAAGCTAATAACCTCTGGGGTTAATTTGAAATGTTCTCATGACATTGACACATATAGCTACCTTTTTAAGGTCATATCCAGTGACAGAAAGCTGATACCGTGAGTGCTTGTCGATGACCCAGGAGAGAGAAACTGAATCCTTTTTACAAGTTAGCCCGAATAAAAGGTTTTGACTTAACTCAGATCTACAGGCGCTCAGATTGTGTGAAACCAGATGAACACAGAAATGTGCTCAATACTGAGACCCAGCAAAGATACCTGGGAAATGTCTCCTTGGCAGCTCACCTATTTCGTCGCCGGTGACATTTTCCGAGTCAGGTAACTGGCTAAATTACAATTAGCCACACAGGAGCTATGTTACATGGCGTCAAAGGCACAACTAAGGAAGACCTTGTCGCCTTTTCACCGCCCCAAAGTTCTAATGATCTAAGTCATCTGCTCACCATGATCACTCCCTCCCCTTATTGATTAAGATCCATCTCACTTTGATCATATGGATTTAGGGATAGCCAGAACTGTACTGATACCTACGCATGCCACAGCAGATGTCTTAGTGGTTTCTGCTGAAATTAATCCATTCAGTTAAGAGGTTAGCAGTTTACATTGTTTCATTTGTAGAGTCTTTATGTCATACACCTGAGTATATGGAATAGGGTTGCCATTGTGTGAACATTTAGGTGTCAGTGGAGGGTGGAGACCCATGGAGATGCGTTGGCTATGTTGCCTTGTTGTGTTGCTGTGGGCCTGAGAGGTGGAGTCTGGGATGTTAGGTAATCTGTGTTGGTGTGGTGTGGCCTCTAGTTTCTCTCTGAGCTTGTCCCTACCTAACCCTCTCCTCTTCTCTCTACAGGCCACCCACTACAGTTTCCTGTCCACTCTGGAGGTACTGGGGAAGCTGATGTTCGGTGCCCTGGCAGGGGGCCTGGTGGACTGGGTGGGTTTCCCCACCGCCTTCCTCCTTTTCCTGGTCCTCTCTGCCGGGACAGCCCTCCACATCTGGAAGGCCACAGACACAGGGGCGCTCAGGGAAGAGCCCAAGTGATCAGCTTTTTGTTCTAGTCCTTACTAACACATCAGATCAAGCTAATCAAAGGGTCAATGATCAGTTGAGTCGTTGAACAAGGTGTGTGAGTGTAAGGTTGGAACAAAACAAATTGAAAATTTCACAGAACATTCCACTCCATGTTCTGTGAAAGATTAATGAATCTAGTACTAATATAAGTAACTCAAAAAGCCTTGTGAATTCCCATTAATATATGGCAACAACAACATTGTTTCAGATTCCTGAAAAGATAACTTTTTTATACAAGATTTTCCAGGACACTGATGAGTAGCTATATTGAGTTGGGAGATTGGATCAGTAGCATAAGGGATAAGGGAGGACAATACATGGGAAAGCTGTTGAGCAGCTGAGCAGTAAAGTTCAACATTTGCTAGCTAGCGTATCATTTTGATTAGAGGTAGCTAGTTTTAACGATTACTCAGCTAGCCTGGGTTAGTTTAGTGCAATTAAAGAACCGGATCAAACTGTCTGTTAATAAACAACTTATTGCTAACGCTACGGTTAGGGTTAGCTTTAGAATAAGGGTTAGGGTAAGGATTAAGGTTAGGGTTGGAGCTAGGGTTAGGGTTAGTAGATAGTTTAAATGTTACTGATAGTCTGTAAATCATCTACAGATGGACTATCCAATAACGTTTTAGCGAGAACCATACTTTAGCCTTACATTCTGTATGGTGGATAGTTATTTAAGATTGGCTAAAGAAAATACAAAAATATGCAGTTATTGTACATTTTCATGTAATTTGTTATGAATTCTGGGGGGAAAATTAATGATATGTAATGTTACATAGATGCTGGTTGCTTAACTACCTGCTGATATTACTTATTTGAGTTGTTAAATAATGTGTAAAGTTCTTAAGAATAAACACACACCGTATCTAATCACTTTTTAGTGGGCTTGAAACATACAGCAGCTGAAGCAACTTAGATTGTGGTGCAGTAATTAAAAAAAAAAAATTTTTTTTTTTTACAGTTCATTTGACTGTTGAGAGGCGTCTCCTGACAAATAGACTGACATATTCAACCAATGCCTCACACTGATTGACTACCATCTGTCTTTTGTTTACCGTATCACACATTGTGATGGCTGAATTACAATATAACAGATAGTCACAGGGATGACAATCCAGGGAGGGATGACAGTTCACAGAGGTGGCATAGTGACACTAGGCCTAGGCAGTTTCAGATAGGGACAGCCGGAGATAGAACCAGAGCAGCCATGTTATGAACTGTCATGATCAGCAAGGTCACTTTGACCAATGCAGTCATTGTTGCAAGGCACATCTCTGACACATGCTGAGAGGCTGTAATAAAATCAAGTTGCTATCCAAATGACTGTGTTCCGTGGGGTTGCATGTTACTGTAGTAATGTCATATCCTGTAATAATCCTCTACCTGAACTTACCCATTTTTAACCTGTTGGGGATGGGGGCGCTGTTTAGACTATTTATGCTAATGTGGCTAATTTTTTAAACGGCTTCCCACAAAATCCTTGATCGTACAATATGCATATTATTATTATTATTGGATAGAAAACAGTCTATAGTTTCTATAGGAGTTGAAATTTTGTCTCTAAGTGGAACAGAGCCCATTCTACAGCAATTTCCCTGACATGGAGTCAGATTTGAGAAACGTTGGCCACTTTTCTGAAGTCATTTAAAAGGGCACTGTCGTTGCTATGACTATACGGACACTTCTTACGTCTTCCCCTGGATGCCTTTACGTGATGACGATTCCAACGGGCTCGATTGCTCGTTCACAGGCCCTACAAATGAAAAAAACCTTTAGCTAGCAAGTCTTTTCTTGCTGCGTAACGCGCGTGGAAGACACCGACCCTCTCCTGTTCCAAGCGTTAGTTTAGCCTGTTATATTTCTCCGGTCATCTTTTCACTCGTTATAGGAGTTACAAACATCACAAAGTAGTTAATTTAAAGCGTTTTATAGCAATTTATATCCGTTTAGTGCGATTTTGGGACATTTATTTTTGCAACGATGTGAAAAGTTGGGCACGCTTTTCAGTTCATCCCGAACGTAGTTGACATTTCCACATGGCAAGAGGACAGCTTTCCACCAAAAGACGATTTCTCCCAAGAAAGGATCCTTTGCCCAAGATACTGATGGAAGAACAGCTCAAGGTAGGACATTTTTATTATGATAAATCGTGTTTCTGTCGAAACATTTTAGTGGCTTAGGACGCCATGTTTTTTGACGTAGCTTCGCTTGGCGCAAACTGTATTGAAAAGTAAGGATAAATTAAAAAATGTAATAACGCAATTGTATTAAGAATTAAATTGTCTATCAATCCCTGTCCACCCTATATTTTTTAGTCACGTTTATGAGTATTTATGTATAAGAGTAGATCACTGTCTAAGTGGCGCAAGGACGTTTTCTTTACCAGCTTGTCTACATTTCACATTGTCTAACCATGATTTTGGTGGCTAAATATAAACATTTTCGATCAAACTGTATATGCATGTTGTAATGTGATGTTACAGGAGTGTCATCGGAAGAATTCTGAGAAGGTTAGTGAAAAAATTAATATCTTTTGGCGATGTTGACTTTTATCGCTCACTTTGGCTAGAATCAATGCTGGGCTGCTAATTGCTATGTGCTAAGCTAATATAACGATTTATTGTGTTTTCGCTGTAAGACACTTAGAAAATCTGAAATATTGTCTGTATTCACAGGATCTGTGTCTTTCGATTCGTGTATGCTGTGTATTTTTACGAAATGTTTGATGATTAGTAGTTAGGTAAACACGTTGCTCATTGTAATTATTCTAGTCCATTTGTGATGGTGGGTGCAATTGTAAACTATGCCATATACCTGAAATATGCACTTTTTTCTAACAAAACCTATCCCATACCATAAATATGTTATCAGACTGTCATCTAATGAGTTTTTTTGTTGGTTAGGGGCTATAAATATCTTAGTTTAGCCGAATTGGTGATGGCTACTGGTGTTGGTGGACAAATAAAAGATGGTGGATTATGCTAATGTGTTTTTAGGTAATAGATGTACATCTTTACATATTGTGTCTTCCCTGTAAAACATTTTAAAAATCGGAAATGTTGACTGGATTCATAAGATCTGTGTCTTTCATTAGCTGTATTGGACTTTAATGTGTGAAAGTTAAATATTTTAAAAAAATATTTTTTTTGAATTTCGCGGCACTGGTTTTTCAGTGGGGGGGGGGGGGGGGGGGTGTGCCGCTAGCGCCACCCTGATCCTAGACAGGTTTTAATACCGTCACTTTGGCATCAGTCTAAAAAATAATCATAGTAAACACCTGTACATTTGAAAGATAGAAGCATAAAGTTAATATATCATACCAGTTATATCCAGTGGATTGAATGGGATTGAGGCTAGCCATTGTTGGGGACATTACACCATGCCAAATCTTGGGACACAATTATGTTTTCCTCACACACGTCTCTCATATATCCACACCCTATGTCATTTTGGATAAAGATCTCATTACATCAGGGTCCTCCTGATAACCATAGCTCTTTGTGTGTTTGTGTGTGTGTGTGTGTGTGTGTGTGTGTGTGTGTGTGTGTGTGTGTGTGTGTGTGTGTGTGTGTGTGTGTGTGTGTGTGACTCCATCTCTCTCCTATACCTCTCCCCTTGCTCCATGCAACACACCCACCACATTCTAGCTACAGCATTGATATTTCTCAGAAATCACAGGTGGTATTGGCATTTTCAACACACATTGATCAGGTTTGGTTCTCTGTCGAAGAATCAAAAAATAGGTGTTTGGAACAATGACTACATGAATGACCATTTAATCAATAGATCCGTTTAAATTCTAACACAACATCGAGCGATGATATCACTACATGTGCAGTGTTCAGTGACTCAACCACAACACTATATGAGCTGGCAGCTAGTCACATCTCCACCCATCAGAAAGGCCATCTCTATTGGACTTTTCCCTACAGACCAGCTTCTATCACTTTATACAGTAGTACTTCACCATAGGAACTAGTTCCCATTACCAAAAACATCACCATAGACAGCTAAGATAACTAGGCATTTGGATTTATGTACACCACAGACCTGAGATGACATAACTCTTGTGGCCAGATAGGCTCGAGCAGATCAGTGGGTGGTGATTAAGCACACACCCCTGAGGGGACTCCGTGTTGAGGATGTGTTATTACCTACCCTTACCACCTGGGGGCAGCCTGACAGGAAGTCCAGGATCCAGTTGCAGAGGGAGGTGTTTAGTCCCAGGGTCCTTAGCTTAGTGATGAGCTTTGAGGGCACTATGGTGTTGCACGCTGAGCTGTAGTCAATGAATAGAATTCTCATATAGGTGTTCCTTTTGTCCAGGTGGAAAAGGGCAGTGTGGAGTGCAATAGAGATTGCATTATCTGTGGATCTGTTTGCGCGGCATGCAAACTGGAGTGGGTCTAGGGTTTCTGGGATAATGGTGTTGATGTGAGCCATGACCAGCCTCTCAAAGCACTTCATGGCTACAGACGTGAGTGCTACGGGTTGGTAGTTATTTATTTAGTGTTCTGAGGCACAGGGACTATGGTGGTCTGCTTGAAACATGTTGGTATTACAGACTCAGACAGGGAGAGGTTGAAAATGTCAGTGAAGACACTTCCCAGTTGGTCAGCGCATGCTCGGGGTACACGTCCTGGTAATCCATCTGGCCCTGCGGCCTTGTGAATGTTGACCTGTTTTAAGGTCTTACTCACATCGGCTGCAGAGAGTGTGATCACACAGTCATCTGGAACAGCTGATGCCCTCATGCATGTTTAAGTATTACTTGCCTCGAAGTGAGCATAGAAGTTATTTAGCTCGTCTGGTAGGCTCATGTCACTGAGCAGCTCTCTGCTGTGCTTCCCTTTGTAGGCTGTAATAGTTTGCAAGCCCTGCCACATCCGACGAGCGTCGGAGCCGGTGTAGTAATTCACCACATTCCTAAAGAAACATTTTAACTTTTTACTCCGTACATTTTCCCTGACACCCAAAGTGCTTGTTACATTTTGAATGCTTAGCAGGACAGGAAAATGGTCTAATTCACACACTTATAAAGAAAACATCCCTGGTCATCTCTACTGCCTCTGATCTGGCGGACTCACTAAACACAAATGCTTAGTTTGTAAATGATGTGTCACACCCTGATCTGTTTCACCTGTCTTTGTGATTGTCTCCACCACCCCTCCAGGTGTCGCCCATCTTTCCCATTATCCCCTGTGTATTTATACCTGTGTTCTCTGTTTGTCTGTTGCCAGTTCATTTTGTTTCGTCCAGCGTCTTTCCCTCTGCTCCCGTCTCTCGATTGTTCCTTTTTCCTAGTTTTCTCGGTATTGAAATTCTGCCGGCCCTGAGCCTGCCTGCCGTCCTGTACCTTTGCCCCACCTTTCTGGATTACTGACTTCTGCCTGCCCTTGACTTGCCTTTTGCCTACCCCTGTTTGATTAATAAACTGTTGTTACTTTGAAGTTGTCTACATCTGAGTCTTACCTGAAACGTGTTATGATGTCTAAGTGTTGGAGTGTGCCCTTAGCTATCTGTAAAGAAAAGAAAATGTTGCCATCTGGTTTGCTTAATATAAGGAATTTGAATACTTACAGTTTGGAAGTTTACGTACACTTAGGTTGGAGATATTAAAACTCGTTTTTCAACCACTCCACACATTTCTTGTTAACAAACTATATTTTTGGCAAGTCGGTTAGGACATCTACTTTGTGCATGACACAAGTCATTTTTCCAACAATTGTTTACAGACAGATTATTTATCACAATTCCAGTGGGTCAGAAGTTTACGTACACTAAGTTGACTGTGCCTTTAAACAGCTTGAAAAATACCATAAAATGATGTCATGGCTTTAGAATCTTCTGACATCATCTGAGTCAATTGGAGGTGTACCTGTGGATGTATTTCAAGGCCTACCTTCAAACTCAATGCTCTTTGCTTGACATCATGAGAAAATCTAAAGAAATCAGCCAAGACCTCAGAAAAATTGTAGACCTCAACAAGTCTGGTTCATTCTTGGGAGCAATTTCCAAACTCCTGAAGGTACCACGTTCATCTGTACAAACAAGAGTACGCAAGTATAAACACTACGAGACCACGCAGCTGTCATACCGCTCAGGAAGGAGACGCGTTCTGTCTCCTAGAGATGAACGTACTTTGGTGCGAAAAGTGCAAATCAGTCCCAGAACAACAGCAAAGGACATTGTGAAGATGCTGGAGGAAACAGGTACAAAAGTATCTATATCCACAGTAAAACGAGTCTAATATCAACATAACCTGAAAGGTCGCTCAGCAATGAAGAAGCCACTGCTCCAATACCATCATAAAAAAGCCAGACTACAGTTTGCAACTGCACATGGGGACAAAGATCGTACATTTAGGAGAAATATCCTCTGGTATGATGAAACAAAAATAGAACTGTTTGGCCATAATGACCATTGTTGTGTTTGGAGGAAAAAGGGGGAGGCTTGCAAGCCGAAGAACACCATCCCAACCGTGAAGCACGGGGGTGGCAGCATCATGTTGTGGGGGTACTTTGCTGCAGGAGGGACTGGTGCACTTCACAAAATAGATGGCATCATGAGGTAGGAAAATTATGTGGACATATTGAAGCAACATCTCAAGACATCAGTCAGGAAGTTAAAGTTTGGTTGCAAATGGATCTTCCAAATGGACAATCACCCCAAGCATACTTCCAAAGTTGTTGCAAAATGGCTTAAGGACAACAAAGTCAAGGTATTGGAGTGGAAATCACAAAGCCCTGACCTCAATCCTATAGAAAATTTGTGGGCAGGACTGAAAAAACGTGTGCGAGCAAGGAGGCCTACGAACCTGACTCAGTTACATCAGCTCTGTCAGGAGGAATGGGCCAAAATTCACCCAACTTATTGTGGGAAGCTTGTGGAAAGCTACCCGATACGTTTGACCCAAGATAAACAACTTAAAGGCAATGCTACCAAATACTAATTGAGTGTATGTAAACTTCTGACCCACTGGGAATGTGATGAAAGAAGTAAAAGCTGAAATAAATCATTCTCTACTATTATTCTGACATTTCACATTCTTAAAATAAAGTGGTGATCCTAACTGACCTAAAACAGGGAATTTTTACTAGGATTAAATGTCAGGAATTGTGAAAACGGAGTTTAAATGTATTTGGCTAAGTAAGGTGTATGTAAACTTCTGACTTCAACTGTAAGTATATTTACTTTTAGACTTTTACTTAATTAGTATCTTACTGGGTGACTTTCACTTTTACTTGAGTCATTTTCGATTAAGGTATCTGTACTTTTATTGAACTATGACAATTGCATACTTTTTCCATCACTGATCATGCGCAACAATGTGAGGTGTTTTCACTTATGGAAAGCAGTGAAAAAGGGAAAAACGGTTTCCTCTCACTAATGTCTACAGATTTATTAAAACAAACAAATATGTAGGTAACTCTTAAAAAGACATTGACACGGGCAATCCTCATTACCTGGACACCTACCTTTCCAAAAATGTATTGTGTTATTTGGATGCTATAATTGCAGTATGTACTTCACTGTAAAATAACTACATTTGAACTGCAGTTGAACTACAAAATGACGGGACTACTGCAGGTACAAAATGACGGGACTACTGCAGGTACAAAATGACGGGACTACTGCAGGTACAAAATGACGGGACTACTGCAGGTACAAAATGACGGGACTACTGCAGGTACAAAATGACGGGACTACTGCAGGTACAAAATGACGGGACTACTGCAGGTACAAAATGACGGGACTACTGCAGGTACAAAATGACGGGACTACTGCAGGTACAAAATGACGGGACTACTGCAGGTACAAAATGACGGGACTACTGCAGGTACAAAATGACGGGACTACTGCAGGTACAAAATGACGGGACTACTGCAGGTACAAAATGACGGGACTACTGCAGGTACAAAATGACGGGACTACTGCAGGTACAAAATGACGGGACTACTGCAGGTACAAAATGACGGGACTACTGCAGGTACAAAATGAGGATGCAGTAATTATAAATGTTCATTGATATTTTGCTTCTGGACATGGGGAGGTGTGCCCCTTATTCTGTCCAATAAGGAATTTTCTGAAAATATATCTGTCCATTAAAGGGGCAATCTGGGATTTAAGCAACAACAAAACGGACACCACACCACTTTTTGGTAAACAGCTGAGGGGGTGGAGAAATGTGTGCATTCTGAAATTGATAGACAGAGCAATGGATTAAAGGACTGACCATCCACAGCTGTGGGATGTTGTGTTTAGCGGGCCATCATCGGCCTGACTGCCTCTGCAATCTCAGTCTTATCCTCTTTGATAGTAACTGCCAGGGAAAGTTCTTTAACTTCATCTCTGATGCAGTCTTGTTACTCAGAGAGACAGAGCTTCTCACAACAACCCTGCTGAGATAACTGATCACTGATCATTTGTCTTCAGTAATGATTCTCATAACACTCAAACGGCATATTCTGAATCTGTTTGATAGGTTATTAATAGCTTTCATTTTCATGGAGTCGATTAAGCCATGACACAGGTAACCAAGTTATTTTTATGATGAAATAGGTAGACCAGGGATGGGCAATTAGAATTTTCCCCCAACCCTAGCAAACACAGCTGATTAAATGTGTTGCTTTCTAAACGGAAGATCATGATTAGTTGATTATTGGAGGTGTGTAGGCTAGGGCTGGGTTAAAATTGAGACACCAATCAGACCCCCAAGGACTGGAGTTGCCCATCCCTGAGGTAGACAGGGTTGTGTAGGTTACTTTCTAAATGTAGTCAATCAATCAATCAATCAATTTTATTTTATATAGCCCTTCGTACATCAGATAATATCTCGAAGTGCTGTACAGAAACCCAGCCTAAAACCCCAAACAGCTAGAATGCAGGTGTAGAAGCACGGTGGCTAGGAAAAACTCCCTAGAAAGGCCAAAACCTAGGAAGAAACCTAGAGAGGAACCAGGCTATGAGGGGTGGCCAGTCCTCTTCTGGCTGTGCCGGGTGGAGATTATAACAGAACTATGCCAAGATGTTCAAAAATGTTCATAAGTGACAAGCATGGTCAAATAATAATCATGAATAATTTTCAGTTGGCTTTTCATAGCTGATCATTAAGAGTTGAAAAACAACAGGTCTGGGACAGGTGGCGGTTCCATAACCGCAGGCAGAACAGCTGAAACTGGAATAGCAGCAAGGCCAGGCGGACTGGGGACAGCAAGGAGTCACCACGGGCGGCAGTCCCGATGCATGGTCCTAGGGCCCAGGTCCTCCGAGAGAAAGAAAGAGAGAAGGAGAAAATTAGAGAGAGCCAAGATTTTCAAAATGTTCATAAATGACAAGCATGGTCAAATAATAATCAGGAATAAATCTCAGTTGGCTTTTCATAGCCGATCATTAAGAGTTGAAAACAGCAGGTCTGGGACAGGTAGGGGTTCCATAACCGCAGGCAGAAGAGTTGAAACTGGAATAGCAGCAAGGCCAGGCGGACTGGGGGCAGCAAGGAGTCACCACGGCCGGTAGTCCCGACGTATGGTCCTAGGGCTCAGGTCCTCCGAGAGAAAGAGAGAAGGAGAAAATTAGAGAGAGCCAAGATTTTCAAAATGTTCATAAATGACAAGCATGGTCAAATAATAATCAGGAATAAATCTCAGTTGGCTTTTCATAGCCGATCATTAAGAGTTGAAAACAGCAGGTCTGGGACAGGTAGGGGTTTCATAACCGCAGGCAGAAACAGTTGAAACTGGAATAACAGCAAGGCCGGGCGGACTGGGGACAGCAAGGTGTCAGCATGCCCGGTAGTCCTGACGTATGGTCCTAGGGCTCAGGTTCTCAGAGAGAAAGAGAGAACGAGAGAATTAGAGAGAGCATACTTAAATTCACACAGGACACTGGATAAGACAGGAGAAGTATTCCAGGTATAACCAACTGACCCTAGCCCCCCGACACATAAACTACTGCAGCATAAATACTGGAGGCTGAGACAGGAGCGGTCAGGAGACACTGTGGCCCCATCCGAAGAAACCCCCGGACAGGGCCAAACAGGAAGGATATAACCCCACCCACTCTGCCAAAGCAGCCCCCACACCACTAGAGGGATATCCTCAACCACCAACTTACAATCCTGAGACAAGGCCGAGTATAGCCCACAAAGGTCTCCATCACAGCACAACCAAGGGGGGGCGCCAACCCAGACAGGAAGTTCACGTCAGTAACTCAACCCACTCAAGTGACGCACCCCTCCTAGGGACGGCATGAAAGAGCACCAGCAAGCCAGTGACTCAGCCCCAGTAACAGGGTTAGAGGCAGAGAATCCCAGTGGAGAGAGGGGAACCGGCCCTGGAGAGACAGCAAGGGCGGTTCGTTGCTCCAGAGCCTTTCCGTTCACCTTCACACTCCTGGGCCAGACTACACTCAATCATATGACCTACTGAAGAGATAAGTCTTCAGTAAAGACTTAAAGGTTGAGACTGAGTCTGCGTCTCTCACATGGGTAGGCAGACTGTTCCATAAAAATGGAGATCTATAGGAGAAAGCCCTGCCTCCAGCTGTTTGCTTAGAAATTTTAGGGACAATTAGGAGGCCTGCGTCTTGTGACCGTAGCGTACGTGTAGGTATGTACGGCAGGACCAACTCGGAAAGATAGGTAGGAGCAAGCCCATGTAACGCTTTAAAGGTTAACAGTAAAACCTTGAAATCAGCCCTTGCCTTAACGGGAAGCCAGTGTAGGGAAGCTAGCACTGGAGTAATATGATCAAATTTCTTGGTTCTAGTCAGGATTCTAGCAGCCGTATTTAGCACTAACTGAAGTTTATTTAGTGCTTTATCCGGGTAGCCAGAAAGTAGAGCATTGCAGTAGTCTAACCTAGAAGTAACAAATGCATGGATTAATTTTTCTGCATCATTTTTGGACAGAAAATTTCTGATTTTTGCAATGTTACGTAGATGGAAAAAAGCTGTCCTTGAAACAGTCTTGATATGTTCGTCAAAAGAGAGATCAGGGTCAAGAGTAACGCCGAGGTTCTTCACAGTTTTATTTGAGACGACTTTACAACCATCAAGATGAATTGTCAGATTTAACAGAAGATCTCTTTGTTTCTTGGGACCTAGAACAAGCATCTCTGTTTTGTCCGAGTTTAAAAGTAGAAAGTTTTCAGCCATCCACTTCCTTATGTCTGAAACACAGGCTTCTAGCGAGGGCAATTTTGGGGCTTCACCATGTTTCATTGAAATGTACAGCTGTGTGTCATCCGCATAGCAGTGAAAGTTAACATTATGTTTTCGAATAACATCCCCAAGAGGTAAAATATATAGTGAAAACAATAGTGGTCCTAAAACGGAACCTTGAGGAACACCGAAATGTACAGTTGATTTGTCAGAGGACAGACCATTCACAGAGACAAACTGATATCTTTCCGACAGGTAAGATCTAAACCAGGCCAGAACTTGTCCGTGTAGACCAATTTGGGTTTCCATTCTCTCCAAAAGAATGTGGTGATCGATGGTGTCAAAGGCAGCACTAAGGTCTAGTAGCACGAGGACAGATGCAGAGCCTCGGTCTGACGCCATTAAAAGGTCATTTACCACCTTCACAAGTGCAGTCTCAGTGCTATGATGGGGTCTAAAACCAGAC
Organism: Salvelinus fontinalis; assembly: GCF_029448725.1. Classification (NCBI taxonomy): domain Eukaryota; kingdom Metazoa; phylum Chordata; class Actinopteri; order Salmoniformes; family Salmonidae; genus Salvelinus; species Salvelinus fontinalis. Next base: position 18,373,280 of record NC_074668.1, read on the forward strand.
TGAAGCATTTCGTATACATTGTTTGTCTTCAGAAAGGCAGTGAGTTGCTGCGCAACAGCTTTTTCTAAAATTTTTGAGAGGAATGGAAGATTCGATATAGGCCGATAGTTTTTTATATTTTCCGGGTCAAGGTTTGGCTTTTTCAAGAGAGGCTTTATCACTGCCACTTTTAGTGAGTTTGGTACACATCCGGTGGATAGAGAGCTGTTTATTATGTTCAACATAGGAGGGCCAAGCACAGGAAGCAGCTCCTTCAGCAGTTTAGTAGGAATAGGATCCAGTATGCAGCTTGAAGGTTTAGAGGCCATGATTATTTTCATCATTGTGTCAAGAGATATAGTACTAAAACACTTAAGTGTCTCTCCCGATCCCAGGCCCTCGCAGAGCTGTGCAGATCCAGGACAGCTAAGCCCTGGAGGAATACGCAGATTCAAAGAGGAGTCCGTAATTTGCTTTCTAATGGTCATGATCTTTTCCTCAAAGAAGTTCATGAATTTATTACTGCTGAAGTGAAAGCCATCCTCTCTTGGGGAATGCTGCTTTTTAGTTAGCTTTGCAACAGTATCAAAAAGAAATTTTGGATTGTTCTTATTTTCCTCGATTAAGTTGGAAAAGTAGGATGATCGAGCAGCAGTGAGGGTTCTTCGGTACTGCACGGTACTGTCTTTCCAAGCTAGTCGGAAGACTTCCAGTTTTGTGTGGCGCCATTTCCGTTCCAATTTCCTGGAAGCTTGCTTCAAAGCTCGGGTATTTTCTGTATACCAGGGAGCTAGTTTCTTATGACAAATGTTTTTCGTTTTTAGGGGTGCAACTGCATCTAGGGTATTGCGCAAGGTTAAATTGAGTTCCTCAGTTAAGTGGTTAACTGATTTTTGTCCTCTGACGTCCTTGGGTAGGCAGAAGGAGTCTGGAAGGGCATCAAGGAATTTTTGTGTTGTCTGAGAATTTATAGCACGACTTTTGATGCTCCTTGGTTGGGGTCTGAGCAGATTATTTGTTGCGATTGCAAACGTAATAAAATGGTGGTCCGATAGTCCAGGATTATGTGGAAAAACATTAAGATCTACAACATTTATTCCATGGGACAAAACTAGGTCCAGAGTATGACTGTGGCAGTGAGTAGGTCCAAAGACATGTTGGACAAAACCCACTGAGTCGATGATGGCTCCGAAAGACTTTTGGAGTGGGTCTGTGGACTTCTCCATGTGAATATTAAAATCACCAAAAATTAGAATATGATCTGCTATGACTACAAGGTCTGATAGGAATTCAGGAAACTCAGAGAGGAACGCTGTATATGGCCCAGGAGGCCTGTAAACAGTAGCTATAAAAAGTGATTGAGTAGGCTGCATAGATTTCATGACTAGAAGCTCAAAAGACGAAAACGCCATTTTTTTTTTTGTAAATTGAAATTTGCTATTGTAGATGTTAGCAACACCTCCGCCTTTGCGGGATGCACGGGGGATATGGTCACTAGTGTAACCAGGAGGTGAGGCCTCATTTAACACAGTAAATTCATCAGGCTTAAGCCATGTTTCAGTCAGGCCAATCACATCAAGATTATGATCAGTGATTAGTTCATTGACTATGACTGCCTTTGAAGTGAGGGATCTAACATTAAGTAACCCTATTTTGAGATGTGAGGTATCACGATCTCTTTCAATAATGGCAGGAATGGAGGAGGTCTTTATCCTAATAAGATTGCTAAGGCGAACACCGCCATGTTTAGTTTTGCCCAACCTAGGTCGAGGCACAGACACAGTCTCAATGGGTATGGCTGAGCTGACTACACTGACTGCGCTATTGGCAGACTCCACTAAGCTGGCAGGTTGGCTAACAGCCTGCTGCCTGGCCTGCACCCTATTTCATTGTGGGGCTAAAGGAGTTAGAGCCCTATCTATGTAGTCCGTTACAGTTACTAGCTACATGTCCAAAATTTAAATCAGTGACGTAACTTTTTGATTACCCAAATGTAGTAACGCAATTGGATAATTTTCAGTTAATTTTGGATTCGTTACCCTTAAGAAGCATTAGAAGAAGACAAAAAGGATCCTTCAAATGCATTTGGTGTCATCTGACTTGTGATCAGACTCGCTCAGGTGGAACAAACTTAAACAAACACACCTTTTTTCAAAGCTGAATTGAATGTCATTGAGAAAACAGAAAGAATTTCTGAATGTAAAAGTAACTCAAGTAATTCAGTAATTATTTAGTTTTTCAAAAGTATCTGTAAGAGTAGCTTTGGAGAGGTTGTCGTGTAATCTTTCTGAGTAACTTGTCCAAAGATCCCCATAGGAATGTTCAAACAAGTTGGACAGGTATCTTACAGTTAGTGTCAGGTCCCAGACCGTCTTGTGGCCTTGACAACCGCAAGAGGTAGCTAGTAAACCACACCCTTTACCACCAGCTGCAAATGAGGATTTTACATGAGATCAAAATGTTAGTTTTAACCATGTTTTGAAGCTCTACAGTGTTTGTTTACAATTACATTGTTTCCAACCAATGTAGTAAAACAAGTTTATATTTTGGACTCTGATGGGTAACACAGCTCATTTATAGGTTATATTTATAGGTTATATCCTTCAAGACTCAATGGCTAATTACCTTAAAAATCCAATAATGAATCTAGCTAATCCCATTTAAGGGAACCCATTTTGGCCTACCGGTAACTGCGCCCCCCATATCGAGGCACAACTTCCATAGCCTAAGAAATCTCATTTCACTTCAATTTATACTGTCTACATTAAATATTGAATTTGTTCACATCATCTCAAGAGGGAACCTTGCTAAACATTCCACATCTGTTTTCATGTAACCAAATTGTGTCAGATCTGTCAGTTTTCTTCTACTGCTGGCTGCTATTCATTTACTGACAACTTTACTGGGTTGCATGGAAAGGGTTACACAGTCTCGCAACCAGCAGTGCCTGTCCAATGATAGTGTCGAGTGTGGGCTGCACCATTTCTAGGTGGGGTTTTTCATGTATATAAATATATGAGTACATCTTCCCAAGGCCCATGCAATCTGTCTGAGAAAGTTTCACAGTCCCTACGTTTGTCTATCTGGTAAGATATCCCTTTTTTTATTCAATATACCTTCTCCAGGAAATTGAGCATCTCGACTTCCAATTCTAGGTAACAATCATTTGTTCACTTCTCTCCTTTTTAGGGACTGAAACCATGTTTAGATGGGAAACTAACTTCACCGCTGTATGAATACATTCTAAATGCAGTGTAACGTTACCCTAGGGAACTTTACCATGTGTACATCCCTGTTTCTTTGTTACTCACGTCGCTCATATCAGATAGCCAGTGTGGCTGTGGTGTAGTTGTGATATTTCAGAATGATTTTTGATTCATTATTTTCTGTAACGGATCCATATACCTCAGATCCTGTTATGTCTTGAAAATCACAGAACTAACTGAGTAAAAGTGAGGAAAAGGTTCAAGTTTTGGGTGAGTTCTATCTACATGATTCCAGTTAAGCGTGGTCACCACCAGATTTTTTGCCTACATTGTGAAATAGATGGTGCAGTGACAAATAATTAATCTGTGCACCCTCATAAAACACACATTTCTATCCAGTTGTTCTAGGAATATAATTGTATTCTATGGAATGATGATTAGCCGATATAAGCAGCAGCCTATCATAGGCAGAGACATTGTTTACTTTTTTGTTGGGGATGAGTCCATGAAATACCGTTTGACAAAATATATGCATGGTCTGGTACTGTTACTGTAGCATATGCTGGCATCAAAGAATGAGCTTTTCAACACTAATTGGTTTAGAAATTCAATAGACTTTGATGTCAATATAGAGGATTTTATTAATACTGTACTGTGGTTATTACTGAATCTCCCTGTTTCTCTTTGCAGACCTGTGCCACCATGTCCTTCTTGCAGCAGACCCTCTATCTGGGCATGGCAGATGATTCGGTAGGGTTCTGTTCCACTTACCGGTACTTGAGGGAAACCCTAAAAAAAAAAAAATATTGTGGAATGTGGAACAACTTACCAGGCTGTGTTTGTACACTTGTAGCCAGTGATGTAAAGTACTTTTGTAAATAAAAAATACGTTAAAGTACTCTTTAAGTATTTATGTAGGTTTTTGGGGTATCTTATTTTATACACTGCTCAAAAAAATAAAGGGAACACTTAAACAACACAATGTAACTCCAAGTCAATCACACTTCTGTGAAATCAACTGTCCACTTAGGAAGCAACACTGATTGACAATAAATTTCACATGCTGTTGTGCAAATGGAATAGACAAAAGGTGGAAATTATAGGCAATTAGTAAGACACCCCCAATAAAGGAATGGTTCTGCAGGTGCTGACCACAGACCACTTCTCAGTTCCTATGCTTCCTGGCTGATGTTTTGGTCACTTTTGAATGCTGGCGGTGCTCTCACTCTAGTGGTAGCATAAGACGGAGTCTACAACCCACACAAGTGGCTCAGGTAGTGCAGTTCATCCAGGATGGCACATCAATGCGAGCTGTGGCAAAAAGGTTTGCTGTGTCTGTCAGCGTAGTGTCCAGAGCATGGAGGCGCTACCAGGAGACAGGCCAGTACATCACGAGACGTGGAGGAGGCCGTAGGAGGGCAACAACCCAGCAGCAGGACCGCTAACTCCGCCTTTGTGCAAGGATGTGCACTGCCGGAGCCCTGCAAAATGACCTCCAGCAGGCCACAAATGTGCACGTGTCAGCATATGGTCTCACAAGGGGTCTGAGGATCTCATCTCGGTACCTAATGGCAGTCAGGCTACCTCTGGCGAGCACATGGAGGGCTGTGCGGCCCCACAAAGAAATGCCACCCCACACCATGACTGACCCACCGCCTGCTGGAGGTCATTTTGCAGTGCTCTGGCAGTGCACCTCCTTGCACAAAGGTGGAGGTAACGGTCCTGCTGCTGGGTTGTTGCCCTCCTACGGCCTCCTCCTCCTACGGCCTCCTCCACGTCTCCTGATGTACTGGCCTGTCTCCTGGTAGCGCCTCCATGCTCTGGACACTACGCTGACAGACACAGCAAACCTTTTTGCCACAGCTCGCATTGATGTGCCATCCTGGATGAACTGCACTACCTGAGCCACTTGTGTGGGTTGTAGACTCCGTCTCATGCTACCACTAGAGTGAAAGCACCGCCAGCATTCAAAAGTGACCAAAACATCAGCCAGGAAGCATAGGAACTGAGAAGTGGTCTGTTGTCACCACCTGCTGCACCATTCCTTTATTGGGGGTGTCTTGCTAATTGCCTATAATTTCCACCTTTTGTCTATTCCATTTGCACAACAGCATGTGAAATTTATTGTCAATCAGTGTTGCTTCCTAAGTGGACAGTTTGATTTCATAGAAGTGTCATTGACTTGTAGTTACATTGTGTTGTTTAAGTGTTCCCTTTATTTTTTTGAGCAGTGTATATTTTTGGCAACTTTTACTTTAACTCCACTACATTCCTAAAGAAAATAATATATTTTTTACTCCATAAATTTTCCCTAGCAACCAAAAATGCTCGTTACATTTTGAATGCTTAGCAGTACAGACAAATTGTCAAATTCACGTGCTTATCAAGAGAACATCCCTGGTCATCGCTACTGCCTCTGATCTGGTCGACTTACTAAACATAAATGTAAAGAAACCAAGAAAGCCATGCAGTCTGGTTTTCATAATAAGGAATTTGAAATTATTTAACATTTTTGTTTTACTTTTGATTCTTAAGTATATTTTAAGAATTACATTTACTTGTGATACTTTAAAAAACAAAAACTCAAGTAGTATTTTACTGGATGACCTTTACTTTTACTTGACTCCTTTTGACAACTGAGTACTTTTTGTAGCCGCATAAAAATTAGGAGGAAGGGGAGGGAGGAGGACAGAGGAAGACATTTTTTTTAACATTTTAGTCATTTAGCAGATGCTCTTATCCAGAGCGACTTACAGTAGAGTGCATACATTTGATTACATTTTTTTTTTTTTTACATTTTATTACATTTTACATACTGAGACAAGGATATCCCCTACCGGCCAAACCCTCCCTAACCCGGACGACGCTATGCCAATTGTGCGTCGCCCCACGGACCTCCCGGTTGCGGCCGGCTGCGACAGAGCCTGGGCGCGAACCCAGCCCAGCCTGGGCGCGAACCTAGACACTCTGGGTTCGCTCTAGACCACTGCGCCACCCGGGAGGCTGAGAGAGGGAAGAGTGAGAGAAAAATAGACGGATGTTGAGGATAGCAACAGAGAGTCTGAGAAACAAACTGCACAATTCCTTCTCTTTCCCACTCTATCCCTATTCCTTGATAGGATGTTTCTCTCTTTGCTTCTGAACTATTCTCTACATTTTGTGAAGATTGATTCACTGCATGGCAGCTAAGTGAAATTGTTCTCTGTCTCAGGCCCAACTCAATCAGGGCACTGTGACTCCCTACCCACAGTTCAGTGCCGATGGGGATGCAGGCATCTTGGATAAGGCCATCAAGGCCAAAGGTGAGGTTGTCACACACACACACAAATAATGTTTGAATGTGTTTCATAGCAGAGAAGCTTAGTTGAATAGAACTCACTCCGTGTGTAACATGGAGCATAGAAGGACATTCTGAGGGCATGTGACCGTGTGTACATTTCCGGGTCCGTGTTTTCATTGTCTCTTACTGGGGAGTAGTCAGAGCTGCCTAACCGTAAGCCCGGGGCCACACAGACACTTAATGTTCATAAAGAAATTGATAAGGGCTCATGGATTAGAGTATGCGACATCGTTTCTTATTGAACAAGTCCTTCCGTCTTGTCTCTGTGACGTAGGTGTAGATGAGAACACCATCATTGAAGTGCTGGTGAAGAGGAGCAACGCCCAGAGACAGCAGATCAAAGCTAGCTACCAAAAGGCTAGTGGCAAGGTAAGACGGGACACCCACTAGGTGTGTTTGGTTTGCCAGCTCGTGGGTGGAATTCGCACTTTAGGACTAATGGAAAAATGCAAAACGTGCATAATCCAGAAACCTGGTGCACCTGGAAAGCTAAAACACACACACGTGTGTATGACTGTGGAAGTGTGTATCATCCCTCTGTCTGCAGCCTCTGGAGACTGCCCTGAAGTCAGCCCTAAATGGAGAGCTGGAGGAGGTGGTTCTGGCACTGCTCAAAACACCAGCCCAATATGACGCCCAACAGCTCAAACTGGCCATGAAGGTACACATGCACTCACTCCCTCCTACTACTAAGAATATACAATACTACTTAGAATACAAACAAATGTGAATCTTTCCCTCCGTTCGGGTGGCCTAGAGACGGTAATAGATACAATACAAATAATTAAAGTGTAATGATTACCTTCTAAAGAGGACGCTGGGATGACGTCATCCTGTATTCTTGCTTAGCTGTTTAGTATGACCCACCCACTTCCTAACACCCTACCCATAGTGACACTATTCTGCTGTATTGTTGTGTAGTTGTGTAATAACAGTGGGACTTCTAAAATGGGTGGGACTGTCTGTCTTCTTCGTACAATGGGTGTGACTGTTTTAATATGAGGAGACTGTAAGAAAAGTGGTGATGAGTACCTACTATACTTTTGGTTTAACGATACACAAGTCTGTGCATGTGCAGTGTGTGTGAGCCCAGCTAGCACATTTGGTTCCTTGGAAGTTGTGGGAACGTACGTTTTTGGTTTCCCTTTGGTTCTGTGAACGAAGCTATAAGTTTCCTGACTGGTAAAATGGTTGCAGGGAGGTTCTGAGAATGTTGTTTTAAACGTTCTGAGAACGGAAGTGAAAATGTGTCTTGTTCTGGGAACGTATATTTTTAGGTTGCAGGGAGGTTCTGGGAATGTTTAGAACTCCAAGCACCGACGGGACACATGGAAATTCATTTGCTTAAGCATTAATAATGCAAACACATTTATTTTTTATTTTGGCACAGTCAGTGAGATTTGAACCTTTGACCTTTTGTTCTCTATCAATGGAATTATAATTTTAGTGAAGTTTTTTAAATGTGCTGAGAATGTTTCAATGCCAAACAACTATCCAGCACCATTCCCAGAAAGTTATGGGAAGGTTGTATGCAGAATAACCATGGGACAACCACGGTCTCACCAATCTCTAAGAAACATACAGTGTTCACAACGTTATGTGCTAGCTGGGAGGTGTCTGGCATAGTGGTAGACTTGTAGGTGCAGGTAGTGCCATGCTTCAGTCTGTTCTGTTCCATTTGGGGTATAATGAACATGGCCTAGCTCCTTATGTGTTTGTGTCGTCCAATCCTGGGCTCTTTTGTCTCAGCTTTGACTTGTGACCCTTTTGTCCTTGTTGACCCTTCACCCCTCTCACCTATCTCTCTCAGGGATTGGGCACAGATGAGGATACTCTGATTGAGATTCTGGCCTCCAGGACCAATAAAGAGATCAATGAGATAAAGAAGGTCTATAAGGAAGGTGTGTAATATGTTTATGTCTGCAATATGTAGATGTCCTGTACGTGATGTGATAGTTACAACAAGCCAATAATCCTGGCTTTTTTCTTGCTAGAATACAAAAACGAGCTGCAGAATGACATCAAGTCTGACACAGGCGGAGACTTCAGAAATGCTCTGCTCTCGCTCTGCAAGGTGTGTGTGTGTGTTTATTTATAGTTTCTTTAACTTTAGATGAATAGTATGGCACAATTAACCTCACTGCCCCCGCTCTTTCCCTCACATACTGTAGGCTACTAGGAATGAGGACTTCATCGTGAACCAGGAACTTGCTGAAAGTGATGCCAAGGTATGGAGGAGAAGAAAGAAATCAACGTTTGACACTGGCACAGAGAGTCAATGTGTAATTTAATCCCTGTGTGATGCCTGTGCCTACTCTATCGATCCATAGGCCCTGTATGAGGCTGGAGAGAAGAAGAAGGGAACGGACTGCTCTGTCTTCATAGACATTCTGACCACCAGAAGTGCTCCTCAGCTCCGCCAAGGTGAATATGTGACAGCACAGCTCTATGTGAGCTAAATAAAAGTACAGACTCAGAGCTTCTGGTATATCAAACTGTAGTTTGACGAAACATGGTAAATTATGCTGCTAAACTTGTAAAACCACTTAGGAGACAAGTAGTAGAAATGCCCTTGCTAGAGTGCTCCTCTTTGTTTAAGCCCATTCAGCATTGTTCACACCCTTTTAAGCCTTAGCTACACCTATTTAAGTATTCATATGTAAACGCATGTAAGTCAGCATGGCATTGTCTTCCAGAAACCAGTCTCGCTACTTAAACTTTCTCCCACTGAACTTTGTCGATAAATAGCACCTGCTCAATTGAGGGCAGAAAAGTTGTTGAGAGTTGTAGCAACACTTTTGCAGTTGTCCATAGCTTTCCAAAAATCTGCAGTAGCAAAGATGATCTATATACTGACCAGTATATTAATGTGGATGCTACCGTGATTACAGATAATCATTAATTAATTGTGAACAATGATGAGTGAGAAGGTTAGAGGGATAAATATCATACCCCTCAAAAATGCTAACCCCCCATTATTGGTAATGGTGAGAGCAGAGCCGGCAAACGTGTGGCGAGCAGCATTTTCCCAGCACTTTTCAATTAGATGAGGCAGTGCTACACCACTTTTGATTTAGTTTTATCATTATTTTTTTTACGCAAATGTGTTGAAATCAAGGACAAAATGTTTCTTTGATAATTTGTCAACTCACACAACTAGTAGCCTATGTCCTTCTCATCACACGGTCCCTTGTGGCTCAGTTGGTAGAGCATGGCGCTTGCAACGCCAGGGTTGTTGGTTCGATTCCCACGGGGGGCCAGTACAAAAAAGTATGAATGTATGTACTTGTAAGTCGCTCTGGATAAGAGCGTCTGCTAAATGACTTAAATGTAAATGTTAAATGTCATCAGAGTACTCCAGGTTATCGTGTGGGCTCACACCGTAGAACAGGGTTTCCCACACTCAGTCCTGGGGCCCCCCTGGCGCACGTTTTGGTCTTTGCCCTAACACTACACAGCTGATTCAAATAACCAACTCATCATCAAGATTTGATTATATTAATCAGCTGTGTAATGCTGGGTAAAAAAATGAAACGTCCACCCAAAGGGAGGCCCCAGGACCGTGTGGGAAACCCTGCTGTAGAGCATTAGGATAAAGTGGCTTGCGCTCTGCTCACCTCGACCAAAAGTTACACTTCCAGTGTAACAGGTTTAAAAAAACAACATCACCTCCTCCCTCCCGACATACTTGACCCTCTCCAATTCGTCTACCGCCCTGACAGATCCACAGACAACGCAATAGCCATTGCACTGCACACTGCCCTCAAACACAAACAAAATAAATGCATATCTGAGGCTGCTGTTCATCAGTTACAGCTGGGCCTTCAATACCATAGTGCGCTCTAAGCTCATCACAAAGCTCAAAACCCTGAGACAAGTCCTTATTCAACTGGTTCCTGGACTTCCTGACAGGCCGCCCCAGGTGGTGAAGGTAGGCAACATTACGTCCTCAGTCCCCACCTGTACTCCATGTATACCCACGACTGCGTGGCCTCACGCCGTTCCAACTCCATCACCAAGTTCGCAGACAGCATGACAGTAGCAGGCCTGATTACCAACAACGACGAGACAGCCTAGGACGTAGGCACTCTGACGGTATGGTGCCAGGTAAACATGCTCTCCCTCAACGTCAGCAAAACAAAGTAACTGATTGCGGTATACACATCTCCAATGAGCTGAAATGGTCATATCCACACGGACATCGAGGTGAAAAAGGCACAGCAGCGACTCTTCAATCTCAGGAGGCAGAAGATATTAGGCATTTGTCCGGGGGCCCTCAGTCTCCTACAGGAGCACCATCGGGAGCATACGGTCAGACTGCATCATGGCCGGGTACGGCAACTCCACTGCCACTGACTGCAAGGTTCTACAGAGGGTGGTACGCTCAGCCGAACGTACAATTGGGTGCTCATTACCTGCCATCCAGAACACCTACAACACCAGGTGTTGCAGGAAGGCCAAGAAGATCATCAAGGACCTCAGACAAGCAAGCCACAGCCTGTTCTCCCCGCTTCCATTACTCAGACGCGGGCAGTATAGGAGTATTATGACAAACTGTCGGACTGACCAATAGCTTCTACCCCCAGACCATCAGGCTGCTGAATAGTCACTAGGCAGCTACCTGCTCCCCCTCCTGCCCCCTTTGCAGCTCTCTCTATTCATATTCTACCCCACCGCCCCCAATGAACATTTACGTATACTCAAGAATTTCACTGTACACTTCGATTACATCTGTGACCCTGTGCATGTGACTAACAAACGCATCTAATCTATTCATCGTAAAATAATCTTTAGGGGTGTCAATAATTTGACCCATACCTTTTTGATTATTTAACAAGTATTAGCTAAAATCTCTTTATTTGAGCAATAGGACAAATATAAGCACCCACCAAATTATTATAATTATTTAATTACACACACACACTTATTTCTCACCACCTGTTAATTACGTTGTAGCCCTATCTATAGGGTTCTTTGTTTTTGTCATCACTTAGACACTGATGAATACTACTACAATCTAGATGTGCGTGTGTTTTCCCTTTTTCGTACACTGCACGTGCAACCACAAATTATTTGATACTGTTTGAACATTTCAAGTACATCTCTCTCGCTCTCTCTTTCAGGGTTTGAGAAGTACTTAAAGTACAGTAAGGTGGATGTGACAAAGGCTATCGACCTGGAACTGAAGGGAGACATTGAGAACTGTCTGACTGCCTTGGGTGAGATGGCACTGCCAGGACCAAGTCTAGTAATGTTCCAATGTCTTTTAAATAATATGTGCATCACCCTCAATCCATGTCTTCTGCTGCATCACACCCTTCACTGGGCATCAGTCCTGTTACATTACACAATGTCCTTCATTTACTCATGCACAAAAAGCCCACACTGAACAAATTTACATTGGTCTCTCGAGTATAAAATAATCATCACTTATAAATAGATGGGATGGCACATTATCCAAATGCACATTCACTATACTACAACTCCTGCAATGCACTGGTCACCTCATGGCCATTCCGATATCCTTGCGACAGCTTTGGGGAATGCTGCCTCTTGTCTATGCTGCTCTATGATGTCACCTGACTGGTTTTGCTATCTGTCTTTCAGTGAAGTGTGCTGGAAGCAAGCCTGCTTTCTTTGCTGAGATTCTCAACTTGGCCATTAAGGTCTGTTTACTGTTAAAACATAGTTACAGTATGTTTTATGTGCCAGAGAAGAGTTTGACCTGGGTTGTGTTCATTAAACAGAAAATCTATTAAAAAGAAATGTTTCTATCGGACAAATCCAGGTACCTGTTATAGTCCAAAAACGACCCTATTTTAAGATTTGACAATCTACAGAAGAACATGCAAATACTGTACAAGAAAGCACAAACAGATCTCGGTTCAAGCTAAGGACCTTGCACTATCTGGTTATAAATCTTCAGTTTGTGTGCCTGTGCCATACCCCAGGGTAAAGGAACCAGGACCAAGATTCTGACCCGTATCATGGTGAGCCGTTCTGAAGTGGACATGGCCCGGATCAAACAAGCGTACCAGAAGACGTTTGGGAAAACCCTCTACCAGGATATTCTGGTGAGCAAACATCTCCACTGCCAAAGTGGCAATAAAAGACAAGGAACTGTTTCCCCGACCCAGATTAAGCATAGTACTAGACCTTAAAGCTTTTTCAACAGATTCTCCATTGAGAATGAGTTTAAACCCAGGACTAGGCTTAATCGGGGTCCAGAGTTTTAAGGACATGCATCAGATTGTACGAAGTATTCAGATTTCTGGGTCCAATCTGAGATAGGATAGAAGACTGACCATGTGTGAAATGGGAAAATATGGCATCTGAAAAATAATGGTCAAAATAAAATGTTATATTATGGTGTCTAAACATGATTTATATTTTGTAGAGTAACTCTTATTTAACTCGGCAAGTCAGTTAAGAACAAATTCTTATTTACAATGACGGCATACACCGGGCAAATCCAGACGATGCTGGGCCAATTGTGCGCCGCCCTATGGGACTCTCAATCCCGGCCGTTTGTGATACAGCCTCTGTCTCTTACCCCCTTAGAATGACACCAATGGCGACTATAAGAAGATCCTACTGGCCTTGTGTGGAAGTGACAGCTAACTTTCTCTCTCTCACCTAGCAAGAATGGCATTCGCACCATTTTAGAAAACATTACCCTCCAATGCCTCAATGTGCACTTCCCAAAATATAATGGTTCATGACAAATATCTGAAATGGCAGTCCTGATGTATTTCTTCTAAATGCTAACAGCAATAAGCAGTTAGTATGTTAAGCAGCATTGCATAATTTAGCCTAGCTTCAGTAGACTTGGTGATCTATTCCATAGTGCAATATATCACACACTTAACCATTTGTGTGCCAAGAATATACAGTGGCATTGTACTATGATTGAATAACTGGTCCTTTGTGAAAATAAAGCATTTTATGTGGATCCAAATTGTCTGAATTCAATTTTTTACTTTTATTATTAGTATTATTTTTTGCAATGCAGCCTGTAGCCTGTCTATGAAAGTTATAATTTGATAATGACCCACCTCAGACCATGTCATGAGTTACATTTACAACACTGTAAAACACAGACATTGTGTAATACAAATGAGATATCTCACTCTAGAATTTAGATGTAATTATTTGTATTAGGTCTACAGTAGCAAGACGTAATTTTGAAGGATGGTCACATGTAAGGCCATTCTTGAAGACAGAGGAGAGTAGAATACAGGTTTTGAACAAACTGACTTCTTAATCTTATTAACATAAGCCTAATTGAAATTCCAACATAAAGAAAAACTATGGAACCATCTCAGAGGCAAAAATGTACGAAAATATGTGTTTGTTCGGACCTGGGTGGTCTTGCTTACACATTGCTAACCATGTAAGTAAAGAAATGACAATCAAACGTATGAATTTCAACACAGTAGGCCTACATTCTCATGGTCATGGAGGAATGCCGTGTCATGAACCACAGATATAGTAGGCTACTGATAACAGTTTTGATTAGGCCCAAACAGAGAAAGTTGTTTGTTTGAAGTCTTGATTAAGCTGAAAAACCCTTGTGGTTTGCTGAAAATAAATTACATCCATTGTGGTATGGGTCAGATTGACCCGCACAGTTTAAACACACTCAAGACAGTCAAAGAATCACGTAAAAACAGCCAATACTTTATTTTGTCAGACCTTTCAGAAATAAGAAATACAAGAACATTTGATTTCAAACTCCATATTTAAGAACTTTTTGAAAAAAAAAAAATCCTTTCTCACAAATAAGCATTTTCTGGAGCTCATTTTTGAATGTCTGTCAGAGATCTGCTGTTCTCGCACTGAGAAGGAGAAGCTTGGGAAAGCTCCTTTTCTCCCAAAGGTATAGGTATGGTATATTTCTCCCATAAGTGTTTAATTTGGACCTGTGCAAATATCTAGACAGATGAAAGCCTCCGGGTCAAAATGACCCACAACATCATGTTTGTAAACAAAATCTACACAGACATTCCACAATCAAATCAAATGTATTTATAAAGCCCTTCTTACATCAGCTGATATCTCAAAGTGCTGTACAGAAGCCCATCCTAAAACCCCAAACAGCAAGCAATGCAGGACTAGAAGCACGGTGCCTATGTAAAAACTCCCTAGAAAGGCCAGAACCTAGGAAGAAACCTAGAGAGGAACCAGGCTATGAGGGGTGTCCAGTTCTCTTCTGGCTGGGCGGAGATTATAACAGAACATGACCAAGATGTTCAAATGTTCATAGCTGACCAGCAGGGTCAAATAATAATAATCACAGTGGTTGTCGAGGGTGCAACAGGTCAGCACCTCAGGAGTAAATGTCAGTTGGCTTTTCATAGCCGATCATTCAGAGTATCTCTACCGAAAGAAAAAGAGAGAATTAGAGAGAGCATACTTAAATTCACACAGGGCACCGGATAAGACAGGAGAAATACTCCAGATATAACAGACTGACCCTAGCCCCCCGAAACATAAACTACTGCAGCATAAATACTGGAGGCTGAGACAGGAGAGGTCAGGAGACACTGTGGCAACTGTATTTAAGCTCTCTATACCTGCCTCTAGCACGCATCCTTCATCCTGATCTTGTCCATTTACACCTATAAGATCTGATTACAGTCACACCACAATGCGTCTTAATGCAAGATCGAATCCCCGAGCTGACATGGTACAAATCTGTTGTTCTGCCCCTGAACAAGGCAGTTAACCCACTGTTCCTAGGCCGTCATTGAAAATAAGAATTTGTTCTTAACTGACTTGCCTTGTTAAATTAAGGTAAAATGTATAAAAATCATGTACACCTGTCTAAAAATGTGGGCACAAAACACAATGTGCAGGACAAAGGATACATGTTAAAACTAGGCATATTTGTTCTTAACTGACTTGCCTAGTTAAATAAATAAGGGCTTAAGTAACACAGCAGCATGGATGATGCTAAACACTTATCCCAAGAGACACCAGTACAAAAATAAATGTATGCACCCAATACTGTAAGTCGTTCTGGATAAGAGCATCAGAGAAATGACAAAAAATTGAAATGGAAATATGAAGAAAACAGTGTAATCACACATTTTGTCCACTAAGTAGTTTAAGTTTAAGCAAAAAAAGTGCAGCTTGGTGCAATAAACCCACATATCAGACATGGCATTGCAGTAGGCCTATTCTGAAGCTAGCTTACTCACATGAAGGAAGGCAGAAATTGCTTTTGTATTGTAGCAAGAGGACATGCTCTAGATGACCATCAGACATCCTGTTTCACTGAGGGGTAAACAGTTTCCACCATAGCTGAAAAGGCACTCAACTGGGGCACTGGAGGGCAGTGTCGTGTTGTACTTCAGAAACAAGTTTCGGACTGTGGGGAACGATTTCAATGAGTCCAAAGACTTGTCTTCAAGGAACTTCCTCACCTCATCCTCTGCAGTGCCACTGGCCCTTGTTGTTGCATCTCCGAACATGAAAAAAAATTGTCTTCTGACTCATCAGACTCATTCTATGCTCCCTCATCAACCTCTGAGTGTGTGTTCTCCATAGAAACTGCATCTCCTCTCTCTTTCCAGGGTTGAGAGGCATTTTCTCTGAGAGCTTAGACTTGAAGCTTAGGATTTTTGGGATAAGAAAGCCAAGAAAACACTTCTCTCTCTGAAGAAGATCAATAGAGAATGCAAGTGGCTGTAAGACTGTACTGTACTCCTTGAGAAAAGCAATCTCACAAGGATGTAGTTTGCTGCTCACACCCAGGTCTTCACAGATTTTCCCCAACTGTTCATATGTGAGGGCTATGAGTTTGGAGATGGCACGGTACTCTGAGCTCTATCTTGTCACACGTTACTTTCATGCTTGCAATGTCCTTTATTACCTCTGAAGCTAATGTGGACCAGTGTGCGTTGTTCCAAATGAAGGAAACATTTTGACATTGCACTTCTGTACAATTGGGATGGACCTTGGGATGCAGCTTTGTTCACCTCATTGGTGGCGATACATTTAAATAATAACAGCATTTACTTGGGTTGAAAAAACAATTGAACAGCAGGCAAACTGCAGTGTGTCTATTGATTTGGGTAGCATGTTACTCTGAAACCATAGCAAACTTTAAACCCGATTCCGTACAATGTGCGCAACTGCAACATTCAAACGAGGCTACAAAGAAAACTAATGGGACTGTAGCGACTGTGTTGACTTCAAAATCAGGGGTGTGAACTAGGTTTCTATTCAAGCGTTGATCAACATGGTAATGGCTCGATAGTATTGGAGAAAAGTTGAAAAAAAACGTACCCTCCATTACATGTCATGCCGTAACGTACAGCACACATAAAGCAACTATTTCTGTCTTACAATCTCTCTCCACCAGGTGTAGCACTTCTCTCATCCTTTAAAAACAATAAATGGACAGTGACGGGGGTAACGTTAAGGGGGGGATACCTAGTAATTTTTTCTTCATTGCATGCGATCATCATTCTCAAAGCCGCTGTTTACTTCTAAGATCACTTTAGCACCGCCCTAAAAACCCGATTCAAATTCGACACAAACCTTCAAATAGGTATGTAATGACACTATATAAACTCTTTATAGTGTTTTATTTATATTTTAGAGGTGATAAGTTGGACAGATCGAGTGAAAAAAAGCAATTTTCCCACACAACATCTCTCCTTCTCACTATCACGCATTAGTTTCGCTTCTCCACCCGCCATTATTAAAAAGACCCGACGGGGCTCATTGCCTTCTTGAATCATGCAGAAACGGGCAACGCTGGCGTCATGTAATTGATTTTGTTGGAAAGGGGAGAAATTGTGCTTTACAATGGTATTGACATTAGTTGATCTGGAAGAATTACGTTTTTGGGGCGCTAAAATAAGGTCAATTGTACGGACCAAGGCGATGTACAAAAGTGAGTGAGTTTACGTCGTAAACTCACCCCATTCCGTACAAATGTGCGTAACCGCGACATTCAAACGAGGCTGCAATGAAAATGAGTGGGACTAGTGTGTTGGCATCAAAATCCGGGGTGTGAACTACGCTTCGATTCAGCGTTGATTGACATTGTCATGGACTAACAGTTTTAGTGAAAAGATGAAAAAAACGGACCCCCCTGACGCTGTACGTTACAGCGTGACGTGTCACTAAGTAACGTACGGCGCGCATTTGCAACTCATTTTGTGCCGTACAGCCTCTTTCCACCAGGGGTAGTCCTTCTCACGCAGATTAAAATCATGCTTAACCATATACACTTGTAAGAAAAAAATCATAAATGAAGTTGTCTAAATTAACCTCTCTAGGGTACGTGAGACGGTAGCGTCCCACCTCTTTAACAGCCAGTGAAACTACAGGGCGCCAAATTCAAAACAGAAATTCCATAATTAAAATTCCTCCAACATACATGTATTTTACATCATTTTAAAGATACACTTGTTGTAAATCCAGCCACAGTGTCCGATTTCAAAAAGGCTTTACGATGAAAGCAAACCAAACGATTATGTTAGGTGAGTGCCTATTCACAGAATAACACAGCCATTTTTCCAGCCAAAGAGAGGATTCACAAAAAGCAGAAATATAGATAAAACGTATCACTAACCTTTGATGATCTTCATCAGATGACACTCATAGGACTTCATGTTACACAATACATGTATGTTTTGTTCAGTAAAGTTCATATTTAAATCCAAAAATCTGAGTTTACATTGGCACCTTACGTTCAGAAGTCACAAAACATCCATTGATTTTGCAGAGAGCCACATCAATTTACAGGAATACTCATAATAACATTGCTAAAAGATACAACTGTTATGCATGGAATTTTAGATGCACTTCTCCTTAATGCAACAGCTGTGTCAGATTTCAAAAAAGCTTTACGAAAAAAGCAAACCATGCAATAATCTGAGTCGGCGCTCAGAGCCCAATCGAGACACAAATATAACCACCATATTATGCAGTCAACAGAAGTCAGAAGTAGCATTATAAACATTCTCTTACCTTTGATGATTGTGACGATTTTCTTCTTCATCGGATGAGGAGTATGAAGGATCGGACCAAAATGCAGCGTGGTAAGTGTCCATGTTACTTTAATATAACAGAACACGAAAAAATACAAAAATAACAAAGTGAATGACAACGAAAACCGAAACAGTCCTGAATGGTGAAACAAACACAAAATAGGAAACAACTACCCACAAACACAGGTGGGAACAGGCTACCTAAGTATGATTCTCAATCAGATACAACGATTGACAGCTGCCTCTGATTGGGAACCATACTAGGACAAACACAGAAATTCAACACATAGAACAAAACATAGAATATAGAACATAGAATGCCCACCCCAACTCACGCCCTGACAAAACCAAAATAAAGACATAAAAAAGGAACTAAGGTCAGAACGTGACAACGATCTTCATCAGAATGCACTCCCAGGAATCACAATTCCACAATAAATGTTTGTTTTGTTCAATAATGTCCATCATTTATGTCCGAATTCCTCCTTGTTGTTCTAGCGTTCAGTACACTTTCCAAACTCACGACGCGCGGGCAGGTCCAGCGGAATGTACGGATGTAAAGTTAAAAAAGTTATATTACAGTCCGTAAAAACATGACAAACGAAGTATTGAATCAATCTTCAGGATGTTTTTAACATAATTCTTCAATAATGTTCCAACTGGAGTATTCCTGTGTCTTCAGAATTGCGACGGAACAGAGCTCGCTCTAACGTGAACACACATGGTCAGGGCATGTTCAGGTCATGGCAGACCTGACTCATTCCTCTCTCCTTCGGCCCCACTAAACAGTAGAGGCATCAGACAAGGTTCTAATGACTGTTGACATCTAGTGGAAGCCTTAGGAAGTGCAACATTACCAATATCCCACTGTATCTTCAATAGGAGCTGAGTTGAAAACCGACAAAACTCAGATTTCCCACTTCCTGGTTGAATTTTTTCTCAGGTTTTTGCCTGCCTGATGAGTTCTGTTATACTCACAGACATCATTCAAACAGTTTTAGAAACTTCAGTGTTTTCTATCCAAAAATACTAATAATATGCATATTCTAGCTTTTATGGCTTTGTAGCAGGCCGTTTACTCTGGGCATGCTTTTCATCCGGACGTGAAAATACTGCCCCCTACCCCAAAGAAGTTAATATAATTATTGCTAATATTAAACTAATATTTCATGACTAGGGTGCCAATTGCATTTTTTTGCACGTCATTACTGCGAGCCATCATGACACTCAAAAGCCGGAACAGCGGCAGTTCACTTGTGAGGCTAACGTTAGCGCAGCCCTAAATCCCTCTTCAAATTCGTCACAAACCTTCAAATAGGTATGTGATGAGACATTACATAAACTCCTTATGTTTTATTTACATTTTAAAGTTAATTAGTTGGACAAATCGGGTGAAAAAACCTGTTTCTTCACACAACCTATGTCCCCCTTTCAAGATCACTTCGTAGCCTTCGCTCCCTACCCGACATTTTTAAAAAGACCCGACGAAGCACATTACCTTCTTGAATCATGAAGATCTCATCATTCATTTTGTTGGAAAGGGGAGAAAGTGCTTTACATTGGTTTTAATATTACAGTTGATCTGGGAGTATTAAGTTTTTTGGGCGCAAAAATAAGGTCAATTGTACGGACCAAGGCGATGTACAAAAGTGAGTTTACGTTAGTTAGCTACAAATCTGACTAACTAGTTAGCTAGTGCTCTCTGAAATCCCAGACATATGCTGGAACATTGGTAACATTGGGAAGACAACCTGGCTGTCTCTAAAGACTAGATAGCTAAGCAAGCTAACGCGCCACACCAGCCAATCATCATCCTTAGCTCCAAGTGTTTCTTCAGGTTTGCGGTCGAGTCTCTGGATGTCGACAGCAGCTTTCACCATGGGCAAACATAGTTTGCATTGAACTGTTGCATTCCTTCCTTTTCTTCTTTGAACACAAATTGTTATTTGAAACGCCATCCAAAAATGCACTGCGCTGGCACGCCATACCTTTTTCTTTTTTGACCATGTATGTTGCACAGGCGTGAAGATCAAAGTA
Source organism: Salvelinus fontinalis (assembly GCF_029448725.1). NCBI lineage: Eukaryota > Metazoa > Chordata > Actinopteri > Salmoniformes > Salmonidae > Salvelinus > Salvelinus fontinalis. Next base: position 18,393,850 of record NC_074668.1, read on the forward strand.
GCAGTTTTTCACCGTTTAATCAAGACACAAACAAGCATCTTTCTCCGTTTAAGCCTAATCAAAACGGTTATCAGTAGCCAATATCTGTGGTTCATGACACTGCATTCCTCCATGACCGCGAGAATGTAGACCTACTGTGTTGAAATTCATGATTTTGAATGTCGTTTCTCTACTCACATGGTTAACATTGTGTTACTGATTAGAATCCCGGTTCTGAACAAACACATATTTTCGTAACCTTTTGCCGCTGGTGTTTAAAAATAATAATTTAATACAGGTTTTTCCTCATAGGATAAAATCTATTTTTCAAAGGAGACCTGGTTCGATTTAATTAGGCTTGTCTATAAGATTGAGAAGTAAGTCGTTTAAATAAAAAGGTGCCATCTACTTTTCGGTCTTCCTCAAGAATGGCTTTACATTTAACTGTAGTCTCACGGGACCATCCTTCCAAAGCCTGTCATGCTACTTACTGTAGGCCTAATACACATATGTCTATCAAAATTCTAGTGTTACACACCATATCTGTGTTTTACAATGTTGTAAATGTAACTCATGACATGGTTCATTCTCAATGGGTCATTATCAAATTATAACTTTTCATAGAGAGCATTATTTTTGTATTATTTTGTAGCCTAATTATTAACATGCAATGTTGCATAGAATGAAAAATATATACACAAACATTCAACAGACAATATGGATCCACATAAAATGCTTTATTTTCACAAAGGACCAGTTATCCAACCAGGGTACAATGCCACTGTATATTCTTGGTGTGCGATAGATTGCACTATGGATCACCAAGTCTGCTGAAGCTAGACTAAATTATGCAATGCGGCTTAACATGCTAACTGTGCTTATTGCTGTTAGCATGTAGCGAAAATACATCAGGACTGCCATTTCAGATAGTTGTCATGAAACATATTTAGCATTTGGCAAGAGAATTTGAGACATTGGAGGGTAATGTTTCATCATGTACATTTTTCTCCATTGGAACTCATGCACTGTGGTAGACAGTATCTCCTGGTGAGATAAGAGAAAGTTAGTTGTCACTTCCACACAGGGCCAGTAAGATCTTCTCATAGTCTCCATTGGTGTCATCCTAAGGGGATAAGAGAGAGCACAGTTACTCTACAAAATAAATAATGTTTAGACACCATATTATAAACTGGGTGGTTCAAGCCCTGCAGGCAGATTGTCTGACGGCTGTGGTATACCACAGGTATGACAAAATAATTATTTTTTACTGTCCTAATTACGTTGGTATAGAGTTTATAATAGCAATATGGCAGCTTGGGGGTTTGTGATATATAGCCAATATACCATGGCTAAGCGCTGTGTCCAGGCACTCCACGTTGCGCGTAAGAACAGCCCTTAACCATTGTATATTAGCCATATACCACACACCCTCAGGCCTTATTGCTTAAATATAACATATTTTGACAATTATTTTCAGATTCCAAATTTCTCCATTTCACACATGGTCAGTCTTCTATCCTATCTTGAATTGGACCCAGAAATCTGAATACTTCATACAATGTGATGTCCTTAAAACTCCGATTAAGCCTAGTCCTGGATTTAAACTCATTCTCAATGGAGAATCTGTTGAAAAAGCTTTAAGGTCTAGTACTATGCTTAATCTGGGTCAGGGAAACAGTTCCTTGTCTTTTATTGCCACTTTGGCAGTGGAGATGTTTGCTCACCAGAATATCCTGGTAGAGGGTTTTCCCAAACGTCTTCTGGTACGCTTGTTTGATCCGGGCCATGTCCACTTCAGAACGGCTCACCATGATACGGGTTAGAATCTTGGTCCTGGTTCCTTTACCCTGGGGTATGGCACAGGCACACAAACTGAAGATTTATAACCAGATAGTGCAAGGTCCTTAGCTTGAACCGAGATCTGTTTGTGCTTTCTTGTATAGTATATGTGCATAAATGTTTTCTTCTCTAGTTCTTCTGTAGATTGTCAACTCTTAAAACTGAGACGTATTCATTAGGTAGAAAATTGACAGAAACAGGTAGGGAATACATGGATGTGTCCAATAAGAAACACATTTTTGCTTTAAAAATGTTTGTCTAGTACATAAAACATACTGTAAGTATGCTTAAGAGTAAACAGACCTTCATGGCCAAGTTGAGAATCTCAGCAAAGAAAGCAGGCTTGCTTCCAGCACACTTCACTGAAAGACAGATAGCAAAACCAGTCAGGTGACATCATAGAGCAGCATAGACAAGAGGCAGCATTCCCCAAAGCTGTCGCAAGGATATCGGAATGGCCATGAGGTGACCAGTGCATTGCAGGAGTTGTAGTATAGTGAATGTGCCTTTGGATAATGTGCCATCCCATCTATTTATAAGTGATGATTATTTTATACTCGAGAGACCAATGTAAATTTGTTCAGTGTGGGCTTTTTGTGCATGAGTAAATGAAGGACATTGTGTAATGTAACAGGACTGATGCCCAGTGAAGGGTGTGATGCAGCAGAAGACATGGATTGAGGGTGATGCACAGATTATTTAAAAGACATTGGAACATTACTAGGCTTGGTCCTGGCAGTGCCATCTCACCCAAGGCAGTCAGACAGTTCTCAATGTCTCCCTTCAGTTCCAGGTCGATAGCCTTTGTCACACCCACCTTACTGTACTTGGAGTACTTCTCAAACACTGAGAGAGAAAGAGAGAAAAATAATGATGTACTTGAACCGCTCACACAGTATCAAGTCATGTGTGGTTGCACATACAGTGTATGAAAAAGGGAAAACACACACACATCTGTATTCAAGTAGCATTTGTGGTGCGTTGACAAACATTTTGCCCGACTTCAGTGTCTAACTGATGACAAAAACAATGTAATTAACAGGTGGTGAGAAAATAAGTGTGTGTGTGTGTGTGTGTGTGTACTTAAATAATCATTTGGTGGGTGCTTATATTTGTCCTACTTCACACATGCACAAGTGAATATTAGATGCATGTGTGACTTGGAAATGTATTTTTTGCACATCCCAAATCTGAGACAACCTCTCTCTCTCTGTGAGAGTGTGAGTGAGTGAGAGAGAGGGGATTCAAGAAGTTGGTCATTTGGCGCTGGTTCCTTCACAGAAGGGATGTTAGATTATTATTGTTTCTTCAGAAATGCCTTTGAACATTCATGTGCCTTAATAACAAATTGTGTATTTTCTGTAAAATATGAATACATCTGAAACATGTTTAATTACAAGCCTAGTTTAGCCAAGGAGAAAGCACTGAGCTACACTGGAGCTACGAATTCCAGTTGGCCTATCTGAAATGGATCTTTGTGGTTAAATTGTTTAAGCGAAAGATCGACAATTTATGGCATTTACGGCAGCCAGTCAAGTTGAGCCCGCTCTGTGGTTGTCCCATTAGGCAAGGGATTTTTTAAAAACTGAACACAGAATTCCAGCAGCCGAACAGTGCTACACTGGGGCGTCGCAAAAGCAGTTGATTTTTTTAAATTTATATTAGAGTGTCTAGTTTGAGAAACAGATGCCTCACAAGTCCTCAACTGGCAGCTTCATTAAACAGTACCCACAAAACACCAGTCTCAACGGCAACAGTGAAGGGACTCCGGGATGCTGGCCATCTAGGCATAGTTCCTCTGTCCAGTGTCTGTGTTCTTTTGCCAATCTTAATCTTTTCTTTTTATTGGCCAGTCTGAGATATGGCTCTTTCTTCACCTCTTCACTGTTGACGTTGAGACTGGTGTTTTGCGGGTACTATTTAATGAAGCTGCCAGTTGAGGACTTGTGAGGCGTCAGTGTCTAGTTTGAGAAACACTAATGTACTTGTCCTCTTCCTCAATTGTGCACCGGGGCCTCCCACGCTTTCTATTCTGGTTAGAGCCAGTTTGCGCTGTTCTGTGAAGGGAGTAGTACATTGTGTTGTACGAGATCTTCAGTTTCTTGGCAATTTCTCACATGGAATAGCCTTCATTTCTCAGAACAAGAATAGACTGAAGAGTTTCAGAAGAAATGTCTTTGTTTCTGGCCATTTTGAGCCTGTAATCGAACCCACAAATGCTGATGCTCCAGATATTCAATTAGTCTAAAGAAGGACAGTTTTATTGCTTCTTTAAATCAGCACAACAGTTTTCAGATGTGCTAACATAATTGCAACAGGGTCTTCTAATGATCAATTAGCCTTTTAAAATTATAAATTAAAACGCAACGTTCCATTGGAACACAGGAGTGATGGTTGCTGATAATGGGCCTCTGTACTACTATGTAGATATTCCTTAAAAAAAATATATATATACATTTTAAATCAGCTGTTTCCAGCTACAATAGTCATTTACAACATTAACAATGGTCTACGCTGTATTTCTGATCAATTTGATGTTATTTTAAAATGGGAAAAAAAAGTGCTCTTTTCTTTCAAAAACAAGGACATTTCTAAGTGACCCCAAACCTTTGAACGGTGGTGTGTGTATATAAACTCAGCAAAAAAGTAAACGTCCTCTCACTGTCAACAGCGTTTATTTTCAGCAAACTTAACATGTGTAAATATTTGTATGAACATAACAAGACTCAACAACTGAGACATGCTCCAGACATGTGACTAACAGAAATGTAATAATGTGTCCCTGAACAAAGGGGGGGGGGGGGGGGGGGGGGGTCGGTCAAAATCAAAAGTCAGTCAGTATCTGGTGTGACCACCAGCGGCATTAAGTACTGCAGTGCAGTACTCATGGACAGCACCAGATTTGCCAGTTCTGGCTGTGAGACGTTACCCCACTCTTCACACCAAGGCACCTGCAGGTTCCCGGACATTTCTGGGGGGGAATGGCCCTAGCCCTCATCCTCTGATCCAACAGGTCCCATTAGGTGCTCAATGGGATTGAGATCCGGGCTCGTCGCTGGCCATGGCAGAATACTGACATTCCTGTCTTGCAGGAAATCACACACAGAACGAGCAGTATTGTCATGCTGGAGGGTCATGTCAGGATGAGCCTGCAGGAAGGGTACCACTTGAGGAACGAGGATGTCTTCCCTGTGTCACACAGCGTTGAGATAGCTTGTTGTCATTAAAGGCACAGTCCAATGATGCTGTGACACACCGCCCCAGACCATGACGGACTCGGTGTAATGCTCACTCTGACGATAAACGCGAACCGACCATCACCCCTGGTGAGACGAAACCACAAATCGTCAGTGAAGAGCACTTTTTGCCAGTCCTGTCTGGTCCAGCGACGGTGGGTTTGTGCCATAGACGACGTAGTTGCCGGCAATGTCTGGTAAGGACCTGCCTTACAACAGGCCTACAAGCCCTCAGTCCAGCCTCTCTCAGCATATTGAGGACAGTCTGAGCACTGATGGAGGGATTGTGCGTTCCTGGTGTAACTTGGGCAGTTGTTGCCATCCTGTACCTGTCCCGCAGGTGTGATGTTCGGATGTACCAATCCTGTGCAGGTGTTGTTACACGTGGTCTGCCACTGCGAGGACGATCAGCTGTACATCCTGCCTCCCTGTAGTGCTGTCTTAGGCGTCTCACAGTACTGACATTACAATTTATTGCCCTGGCCACATCTGCAGTCCTCATGCCTCCTTGCAGCATGCCTAAGGCACGTTCAGGCAGATGAGCAGGGACCCTGGACATCTTTCTTTTGGTGCTTTTCAGAGTCTACAGAAAGGCCTCTTTATTGTCCTAAGTTTTCATAACTGTGACCTTGCCTATCGTCTGTAAGCAGTTAATGTCTTAACGACCGTTCCACAGCTGCATGGTCATTAATTGTTTACGGTTCATTGAACAAGCATGGGAAACAATGTTTAAACCCTTTACAATAAAGATCTGTGAAGTTATTTGGATTTTTCAGAATTATCTTAGACTGAAAAAGGACGTAAATTTTTTGGCACACAAATATATATATACACAAATATATATATACACAAATATACACACACACACATATATATATATATATATATATATATATATATATATATATATATATATATATATATATATATATATATATATATATTACACATACATACATACTTACATACATACACCAAGTCGGAAGTTTACATACACTTAGGTTGGAATCATTAAAACTTGTTCAACCACTCCACAAATGTCTTATTAACAAACTATAGTTTTGCCAAGTCGGTTAGGACATCTACTTTGTTCATGACACAAGTAATTCTTGCAACAATTGTTTACAGACAGATGATTTCACCTTATCACAATTCCAGTGGGTCAGAAGTTTACATACACTAAGTTGACTGTGCCTTTAAACAGCTTGGAAAATTCCAGAAAATGATATCATGGCTTTAGAAGCTTCTGATAGGCTCATTGACATAATTTGAGTCAATTGGAGGTGTACCTGTGGATGTATTTCAAGGCCTACCTTCAAACTCAGTGCCTCTTTGCTTGACATCATGGGGAAATCAAAACAAATCAGCCAAGACCTCAGAAAAAAAAGATAGACCTCTACAAGCCTGGTTCATCCTTGGGAGCAATTTCCAAATGCCTGAAGGTATCTCGTTCATCTATACAAACAATAGTACGCAAGTATAAACACCATGGGACCACGCAGCTGTCATACCACTCAGGAAGGAGACGCGTTCTGTCTCCTAGAGATGAGCGTACTTTGGTGCGAAAAGTGCAAATCAGTCCCAGAACAGCAAAGGACCTTGTGAAGATGCTGGAGGAAACAGGTATAAAAGTATCTATATCTACAGTAAAACGAGTCCTATATCGACATAACCTGAAAGGCCGCTAAGCAAGGAAGTAGCCACTGCTCCAAAACCGCCATAAAAAAGCCAGACTACGATTTGCACTTTTCATGGGGACAAAAATCATACTTTGGAGAAATGTCCTCTGGTCTGATGAAACAAAAACAGAACTGTTTGGCCATAATGACCATCGTTATGTTTGGAGGAAAAAGGGGGAGGCTTGCAAGCCGCAGAACACCATCCCAACTGTGAAGCAGCATCATGTTGTGGGGGTGCTTTGCTGCAGGAGGGACCGGTGCAAAATAGATGGCATCATGAGGGAGGAAAATTATGTGGACATATTGAAGCAACATCTCAAGACATCAGTCAGGAAGTTAAAGCTTGGTCGCAAATGGGTCTTCCAAATGGACAATGACCCCAAGTATACTTCCAAAGTTGTGGCAAAATGGCTTAAGGACAACAAAGTCAAGGAATTGGAGTGGCCATCACAAAGCCCTGACCTCAATCCCATAGAAAATTTGTGGAAAGAACTGAAAAAGCGTGTGTGAGCAAGGAGGCCTACAAACCTGACTCGGTTACACCAGCTGTCAGTAGGAATGGCTTATTATAGGAAGCTTGTGGACGGCTTCCCGAAACATTTGACCCAAGATAAAAACTTTAAAAAAGGCAATGCTACCAAATACTAATTGAGTGTGTATGTAAACTTCTGGCCCACTGGGAATGTGATGAAAGAAAGAAATGCTGAAATAAATCACTCTCAACTATTATTCTGACATTTCACAATCTTAAAATAAAAGTGGTGATCCTAACTGACATAACAGGGAATTTTTTACTATGATTAAATGTCAGGAATTGTGAAAAACTGAGTTTAAATATTTGGCTACGGTGTATGTATACTTTTGACTTCAAATGTATACATACATAGCGAAAGTATTCACCCCCTTGGCATTTTTCCTTTTTTGTTACCTTACAACCTGGAATTAAAATATATTTTTTGGGGGGCGGGGGGGGGGGGGTGTATATCATTTGATTTACACAACATATTATGAAACAAGAAAAAAGACAAAAAAACTGAACACTTGAGCGTGCATAACTATTCACCCCCCCAAAGTCAATACTTTGTAGAGCCACCTTTTGCAGCAATTACAGCTGCAAGTCTCTTGGGATATGTCTCTATAAGCTTTGCACATCTAGCCACTGGGATTTTTGCCCATTCTTCAAGGCAAAACTGCTCCAGCTCCTTCAAGTTGGATGGGTTCCTGCTGGTGTACAGCAATCTTTAAGTCATCCCACAGATTCTCAATTGGATCGAGGTCTGGGCTTTGACTAGTCCATTCCAAGACATTCAAATGTTTCCCCTTAAACCACTCGAGTGTTGCTTTAGCAGTACGCGTAGGGTAATTGTCCTGCTGGAAGGTGAACCTCCATCCCAGTCTCAAATCTCTGGAAGACTGAAACAGTTTTACCTCAAGAATTGACATGTATTTAGCACCATCCATCATTCCTTCAATTCTGACCAGTTTCCCAGTCGATGAAAAACATGATGATGTTCTCGGGGTGATGAGAGGTGTTGAGTTTGTGCCAGACATAGCATGTTCCATGATGGCCAAAAAGCTCAATTTTAGTCTCATCTGAGCAGAGTACCTTCTTCCATATGTTTGGGGAGTCTCCAACATGCCTTTTGGGCAAACACCAAACGTGTTTGCTTATTTTCTTCTTTAAGCAATGGTCCTATGGACAGATACTCCAATCTCCGCTGTGGAGCTTTGAAGCTCCTTCAGGGTTATCTTTGGTCTCTTTGTTGCCTGTCTAATGCCTCCTTGCCTGGTCCGTGAGTTTTGGTGGATGGTCCTCCCTTGGCAGGTTTGTTGTGGTGCCTAATTCTTTTCATTTTTTAATAATGGATTTTTATTTATTTTTTTAAATGGTGCTCTGTGGAATGTTCAAAGTTTCTGATATTTTTTTTATAACCCAACCCTGATCTGTACTTCTCCACAACTTTGTCCCTGACCTGTTTGGAGAGCTCCTTGGTCTTCATGGTGCCCCTTGCTTAGTGGTGTTGCAGACTCTGGGGCCTTTCAGAACAGGTGTTTATATACTGAGATCATGTGACAATTAGACTGCACACAGGTGGACTTTATTTAATTTATTAAGTGACTTCTGAAGGTAATTGTTTGCACCAGATCTTATTTAGGGGCTTCATAGCAAAGGGGGTGAATACATATGCACACACCACTTTTACGTGTGTATTTTTTTGAATATTTTTTTAATTTCACTTCACCAATTTTGACTATTTTGTGTGTGTCCATTACATGAAATCCAAATAAAAATACATTACATTGCATTACAGGTTGTAATGCAACAAAATAGGAAAAAAAACACCAAGGGGGTGAATTATTTTGGAAGGCACTGTGTGTGTGGGTGTATATACACACACCCACACATACACTTTCATTACATATAAAGATAGAGCTTTACAGCCTTATTCTAAAATCTATTAAATAGTCGTCGTCCCCCCCCCCCTCTCAATCAATCTACAAACAATACCCCATAATGACAAAGCCAAAACAGGTTTTTAGAATTTTTGGCATATTTATTAATGCAGAATTATCACATTTACAGAAGTATTCAGACCCTTCACTCAGTACTTTGTTGTCTTCTTGGGTATGACGCTACAAGCTTGGCACATCTGTATTTGGGGAGTTTCTCCCATTCTTCTCTGCAGATCCTCAAGTGCTGTCAGGTTGGATGTGGCGCTGCGCTGCACAGCTATTTTCAGGTCTCTCCAGAGATCTTTGATCGGATTCAAGTCCGGGCTCTGGTAGGGCCACTCAAGGACATTCAGAGACTTGTCCTGAAGCCCCTCCTATATTGTCTTGGTTGTGTGCTTAAGGTTGTTGGCCTGCTGGAATGTGAACCTTCGCCCCAGTCTGAGGTCCTGTGTGCTCGAGAGCAAGTTTTCATCAACGATCTCTCTATACTTTGCTCCTTTCATCTTTCCTTCGATCCTGACTAGTCTTCTAGTCCCTGCCGCTGAAAAACATCCCCACAGCATGAAGCCACCAACACTATGCTTCACTGTAGGGATGGTGCCAGGTTTACTCCAGATGTGATGCTTGGCATTCAGGCCAAAGAGTTCAAAGTCTCATGATCTGAGAGTCTTTAGGTGACATTTGGCACACTCCAAGCTCACTGTCATGTGCATTTTACTGAGGAGTAGCTTCCATCTGGCCACTATCATAAAGGCCTGATTGGTGGAGTGCTGCAGAGATGGTTGTCCTTCTGGAAGGTTCTCCCATCTCCACAGAGGAACTCTGCAGCTCTGTCAGACTCCCTGACCAAGGCCCTTCTCCCCCGATTGCTCAGATTGGCCGGGCGGCCAGCTCTAGGAAAAGTCTTCTTGGTTCCAAACTTCTTCCAATTAAGAATGATGGAGGCCACTGTGTTCTTGGTGACCTTCAATCCTGCAGAAATTATTTGGTACCCTTCCCCAGATCTGTGCCTCGACACACGCCTGTCTCAGAGCTCTACGGACAATTCCTTCAACCTCATGGCTTGGTTTTTGCTCTGACATTCACTGTCAACTGTGGGACCTTAAATAGACCGGTTGTGTGCCTTTCCAAATCATGTCCAATTAATTTACCACAGGTGGACTCCAATCAAGTTGTAGAAACAGCTCAAGGATGATCAATGGGAACAAGATGCACCGGAGCTCAATTTCGAATACTTACTTATGTAAATAAGGTATTTCTGTTTTGTATTTTTAATACATTTGCAAAATTGTCTTAAAACCGGTTTTCACTTTGTCATTATGGATATTTTTGTAAATTGATGAGCTAAAAAAACATTAACTCAAACATTAATGAGTAAGGCTGTAACAAAATTCCGGAAAAAGTCAAGGGGTCTGAATATTTTCCGAATGCACTGTATATATGGAAAAATAAATGAGGACATCTTTCGGTCGACCAAGATTTTTTTGTTTTTGGGGACACCCCTAGTGGTTTTACAAGTTCGTCAACTTTCAAAGCAGCATAACTGTCCATGTTTCGAGTAGACTTAAGCTCACAGAGTTGTGCCGTCACATATTCACCTTGGCGGAGATGAGAAGCACTTCTGTTGGTCAGAATGTCTATGAAGACAGAGCAGTCTGTTCCCTTCCTCTTCTCTCCAGCCTCATACAGGGCCTATGGACCGATAGAGTAGGCACAGGCATCACATACAGGAATCACATTACACATTGACTTCTTAAATTCTCTCACATACAGACACAAACACACTCCCTCTCCCTCTTTTCTCCATACCCTGGCATCACTGTCAGCAAGTTCCTGGTTCACCATGGAGTCCTCAATCCTAGCAGCCTACAGTGTGTGAAGGGGGGGAGGGGGGTGGGTTTATTTTTCCAAACTATTCATCCGAAGTTAAACAATAACACACACACACACACACACACACACACACACACCTTGCAGAGCGAGAGCAGAGCATTCCTGAAGTCTCCACCTGTGTCAGATTTGATGTCATTTTCCAGCTCCTTTTTGTATTCTAGCAAGAAAAAAAGCCAGGATTATTGGCTTGTTGTAACTATCACATCACGTACAGGACATTTACATATTGCAGACATAAACATATTACACACCTTCCTTATAGACCTTCTTTATCTCTTTGATCTCTTTATTGGTCCTGGAGGCCAGAATCTCAATCAGAGTATCCTCATCTGTGCCCAATCCCTGAGAGAGATAGGTGAGAGGGGTGAAGGGTCAACAAGGACAAAAGGGTCACAAGTCAAAGCTGAGACAAAAGAGCCCAGGATCAGATGACACAAACACAAAGAGCAGGGCCATGTTCCTTATACCCAAAATGGAACAAAATAGGCAAACAGGGGACTACCTGCACTTACAAGTCTATCACTATACCAGACACCGCACTGCTAGCATATAATGTTCTATGAACCAAATGTTTCCTAGAGCTTGGTGAGAGCGTGGTTGTCCCATGGTTATTTTGCATACAACCTTCCGGGAATGGTGCAGGATAGTTGCTTGGCTTTGGAACATTCTCAGCACATTTAAGGAACTTGACCAAAAAAACTAATATAATAATAATTGCCATTTCATTACCTTAACATTTACTAAAACCACAATAAAACATTAAACGTTCAAAGAACGTTATAAAGCGAATTTAGGCCTAAATTCAGTTTGTGAGAAAACAAGCAACTATAGCGTAGAGAATCATTGTACCATCTAAACCGCTATGAAATGTGACCTTTTCAGGAAGCTAAATGTATGTCGCACGTCACTACAGGAGAGGCATTTAAATATAAACAAATACATTTTGTTTATAGTGACTTGACAACAGGACAAACAAGTGTTCATCCATGTATACAGGTAAGAGTCTAGCTTCATTTTCTGGTATTATACATTTCTAATTTAGTCAGAAATAAGTTGTTTTCATTTTAAGTTAAAGCGTACTGTTAGCTAGCTTGCGAAAGATAGCTAGCCAGCCAGCAACCTAACGTTAGGTGGATGATCTGCAATCCATTTCCATTTCTAGTTAGTCTATTGTTAGCTAGCTAACATTGAACCTAGTTGGTTCGCTTTAGCTACCTGAATATTCAAACTACAGCATTTCATGCATGGTGGCTAGCTACAACAATCCATTTGTACTGTAGCTATGGGTTGGGATTATGGTTTATTGTTCAGCTACCTACCTGTCTAAACAGAATACTCCACTTCGCCAGACGATTACATAACCCATCAAGTTAGCCAGGTGTGTCTGGGGGTGATTATGGTGATCTCTTGTATTTCATGAACATGTGTACATGTCTAGACAATAGTGACCCCTCCACTTAGCTTGATGTGGCTGGGGGTGGTTATAGCATTTCTTTCACATGAACCATTAATTTAGACAATATTTGTATAACCATTTCACTGTTCCGTTTACACCTTTATCCTGTACACGTGACAAATACATTGATTTAATATACTGTGTATTTACCAGAAACGGCAATATGAAGAACAGGACCTGCACCAAAGTCAGATTAGGATATAGGACTAGAGTGTATTTTTATTACTATTTTTTATATTACTTTCAGCACTTTTAGTATTGACATTTTTGGATGTTTACTACACTACCTTACTCACTCTGTTTAGCACATGGCCTCATGTGAATCCTTAAAGAGATGGGTGGGGTTTAAGAAGGGGTGCTGAATGGGTGTAGACAAAGAAGAGCTCTCTAGTAGGTGTACCAAAACATTCAAGGACCATTTTCTCAAAGCAGAATTACTTTCCCATTGTTCCTCAAATGCAGTGTATGATATACCACTGTAGCTCTGAGTCTGTACTTTTATCCAATGTAAAAAACACAATTTAAAATGTTGACACATAAGACTGAATTGAGGTGGTGGGTCAAATATATTTTCCATAACCAATAATATTGTAATTTCAGCCGTTTGAAACTGGTGTACAAAACCAAACGTAAAAGACGCAAAAACAAAACTTAACGGTAAGCATAGAAAAAGTGCACATAGAACAGATCTACTGCTTCTTAGACTTGCTTTCAACGAGAAAGAAATGTGAGTTATACATCTGTCAATGTGAATTTGGTCGGGTCACCCAAAAAGTTACACAATGCAGCTTTAAATGTATTCAAATGTATTAATTGGCCACACCTGATCTTAATGAGCGCTTATTTTCCTTTGAAAGGGTGTTTGTTTGAATAGACTAAAATGAACCGCTTTGTATGTGTTAAAAAGATATGGCATGGCGCAATAAACTAATTCCATGGATAGAGAACAGAAGATTATAGGTTCGAATCGGATTGACTCCATGCCACAATTTAAAAAAGAAATGTGTTTGCATGATTAATAATGCCTTAGCAAATTAAGTTCCATGTGTCCTGTGATTGGAGTTAACGCAAACTAAGTTAGCGGTGTTATTATACTGAACAAAAATAAAACGCAATTTCCACAATTTTACTGAGTTACAGTTCATATAAGGAAATCAGTCAAATTAAATAAATTCATTAGGGCCCAATCTATGAATTTCACAAGACTGGGAATACAGATATGTAGTTGTTGGTCACAGATACAAAAAAAGGTAAGGGCGTGAATCAGAAAACCAGTCAGTATCTGTTGTGTCCACCATTTGCCTCATGCAGCATAACATCTACTTCACATAGAGTTGATCAGGCTGTTGATTGTGACCTGTGGAATGTTGTCCTAGTCCTCTTCAATGGTGGTTCAAAGTGGCTGGATATTGGTGGGAACTGGAACACGCTATCATAGAAGTGAATCCAGAGCATCGCAAATTTGCTCAATGGTCTGGTGAGTATGCAGGCCATGGAAGAACTGGGACATTTTCAGCTTCCAGGAATTGTGTACATATCCTTGCGACATGGGGCAGTGCATTATCATGTTGAAACATGGCAGCGGATGAATGGCACAACAAGGGGCATCAGGATCTTGTCATTTTATCTCTGTGCATTCAAATGACCATTGATAAAATGCAATTGTGTTCGTTGTCTGTCGCTTACACCTGCCCATACCATAACACCACCATAGGGCACTCTGTTCACAACGTCGACATCAACAAAACGCTCACCCACACGACACCATACTGCCCGGTACAGTTTAAACCTGGATTAATCCGTGAAGAGCGCACTTCTCCAGCGTGCCAGTGGCCATCGAAGGTGAGCATTTGCCCGCTTAAGTCAGTTACGATGCCGAACTGCAGTCAGGCCAAGACAATGGTGAGGACGATGAGCACACAGATGAGCTTCCCTGAGACGGTTACTGAATGTTTGTGCAGGAATTCCTCGGTTGTGCAAACCCAGAGTTTCATCAGCTGTCCGGGTGGTTGGTCTCAGACAATCCCGCAGGTGAAGAAGCCTGATGGAGGTCGTGGGCTGGCATGGTTACACATGGTCTGCGGTTGCGAGGCCAGTTGTACAATCTGCCAAATTCTCTAAGACAACGTTGGAGGTGGCTTATGGTAGAGAAATGAATATTCAATTCTCTGGCAACAGCTATGGTGGACATTCTTGCAGTCAGCAAACCAACTGCATGCTCCCTCAACTTGAGACCTGTGGCATTGTGTTGTGTGACAAAACAGCACATTTTAGAGTGGCTTTTTCTTGTCCCCAGCACAAGGTGCACCTGTGTAATGATAATGCCGTTTAATCAGCTTATTGATATGCCACACCTGTAGGGTGGATGGATTACCTAGGCAAAGGAGAAATGCTCACTAACAGGGAAGTAAACAAATTTGTTCCAAAAATCTAAGAGAAATAACCTGGGGGGGGGGGGGGGGGGGGGGAATTCAGCTCATGAAACAGAGACCAACACTTTACATGTTGCATTTATATTTCTGTTCAGTATAAAAAAAGTCTAATTGAAACATTCACAGAACCTTATTAAATTACCTTCAAATAAACTATAATTTCCATTCTTAGAACATTAATAAAACCTCCCAGGAAAACTTTAAAGGAACCATAGGAACCTCCATGCAACCATTTTACCAGTCAGGAAACGTATGGCTTAGTTACCAGAACCAATGGGAAACCAAAAACATACATTCCCACAACTTCCTAGAAACCAAATGTGCTAGCTGGGCTCACACACACTCCACATGCACAGACTTGTGTATCCTGAAACTTAAAGTACCGTAGGTACTCATCACCACTTTTCTTACCATCTCCTCACATATTAAAACAGTTCCACCCATTGTATAAAGAATCCCACCCATTTTATAAGTCCCACCGTTATTACACAACACTATAATAAAGCAGAATGAGTCACTATGGGTAGGGTGTTAGGAAGTGGGTGGGTCTGACTAAACAGCAGAACGAGAATACAGGATGACATCACAGCTTCCTCTTTAGAAACAATTCATTACTCTTTAAACATTTGTACTATACAGTATCTGTTACCATCTGTAGTATTGTATATTCTTAGAGTGAGTGAGTGAGTGCATGTGTACCTTCATGGCCAGTTTGAGCTGTTGGGCGTCATATTGGGCTGGTGTTTTGAGCAGTGCCAGAACCACCTCCTCCAGCTCTCCATTTAGGGCTGACTTCAGGGCAGTCTCCAGAGGCTGCAGACAGAGGGATGATACACACTTCCACAGTCATACACGTGTGTGTTTTAGCTTTCCAGGTGCACCAGGTTTCTGGATTATGCACGTTTTGCATTGTTCCATTGATCCTAAAGTTCAAATTCCACCCACGAGCTGCCAAACCAAACACACCTAGTGGGTGTCCCGTCTTACCTTGCCACTAGCCTTTTGGTAGCTAGCTTTGATCTGCTGTCTCTGGGCATTGCTCCTCTTCACCAGCACATCAATGATGGTGTTCTCATCTACACCTACGTCACAGAGACAAGATGGAATGACTTGTTCAATAGATGGGTTGGCTCACAACGTCACGAAAATGATGAGCATGCATCGGTGTGGCTAGAAGGTGTGTGTTATGATTCTGAACGGTCAGATAGCTAGCAACAAATGACAAAAAGCTGTCATGTAGGGAATCGTGGGTATCTTTTTATTGATACCATGTCTTGTTTTGACTAATGTACTCTCTTTGCTAATATGGCTAAAATTCACTAGATAGCTAACCAACAACTTCAGACAAAGTATAGCCAATCCCATCTGTTTTGCCACATAGTTGTACACTCGTCAGTTTTGTTGCTTAACAGCCAACCCGTCTCTAGGAAACACCATTGCCTAGCTTAATCCATGAGCCCTTATCCATTTTTTAACTAACACAAAGAATCTGTGTGGCCCCAGGCTTACGGTGAGAAATCTTTCACTGCTACAAAGCAAAAGACAATAGAAACAGACATGTACACACATGCTCACATTCCCTCCCAGAATGTCCTTCTATGTTGCCTCATGTTACACACGGAGTGAGTTCTATTCTAACACATTCAAACATTATTTGTGTGTGTGTGTGACAACCTTACCTTTGGCCTTGATGGCCTTATCCAAGATGCCTGCATCCCCATCGGCACTGAAATGCGGGTAGGGAGTCACAGTGCCCTGATTGAGTAAGGTCTGAGACAGAACAATTTCACTTAGCTGCCATGCAGTGAATCAATGGATACCTTCACAAAATGTAGAGAATAGTTCAGAAGCAAAGAGAGAAACATCCTATCAAGGAATAGGGATAGAGTGGGAAAGAGAAGGAATTGTGCATTTTGTATTTTTGGTTTCTAATGGTTCTGAACCGAAGGGCTCCACCTACTCAATTCCTTCTATGAATCACAAGATAAGTATGGTCATCCATCTCTCCTCCCATGACTCTCTGTCTCAGACTGACCCTCTTTCTTTACCCTCAACATCCATCACTTTTGCTCTCACTCTGTCCTCCCCCGTCCCCTCCTCTCTATCTGGCTAGAAATGTACAAACACAGCCTGGTAAATATTTGCAGATTCGAGGCTATTCCTCAAGCAAGTGGAACAGAACCCTACCATGTCATCGGGCATGCCCAGATAGACGGTCTGTTCCAGGAAGGCTGCAACGAAGGACATGGTGGAACAGGTCTGCAGAGAGGAATAGGGGGATTCAGTAATAACCACAGTAAAGTATTAATAATATCCTCTATATTGACACCAAAGTCTATTGAATTTCTAAAATAATTATAGTTGAAAAACTAATTCTTTGATGCCAGAATATGCTACAGTAACAGACCATGCATATATTTTGTCAAACTGTATTTCATGGACTCACAAAAGTAAACAATGTCTCTGCCTATGATAGGTTGCCACTTAGATCTGCTAATCATCATTCCATAGAATACAACAACTGGATAGACATGTGTTTGAGGCTGTACAGATTATGTATGTCACTGCAGAACAAACTGCCCCCATCTATCGCACAATGTTAGCAAAAAATCTGGTGATGACCGCGCCTAACTGGAATCATGTAGAACTCACATAAAACTTTAACCGTTTCGTCACTTTTACTCAGTTCAATGTTTTTCTGCTTTTCAAGACATAACATGATCTGCTCACTCAGGTAAATGCAATCGTTACAGAAAATAAGGAATCAAAATAACTCTGAAATGTTACTACTGCGCCACAGCCACTGGCTACCAGATCAGAGCGACAAAGAAACAGGGAAGTTAGTTTCCCATCTAAACACGTTTCAACGTCCCGAAAAAGGAGAGTTCCCAAATGCTAAATATAATGGTTCATGACAACAACAAATTATTGTTATCTAGGATTGGAAGTCGAAGTGCTCAATTTCCTGCAGAAGGTATATTGAATCAAAAATTTGATATCTTACCAGCTGGCCACAGGTAGGGACTGAAACTTTCTCAGACTGAGATTGCAGGGGGGTTGGGAATTTGCACAACCATGTATATATATGCGAAAAACCCCACCTACAGTAGCAACGGTGCAGCCCACACTCGCAATACGTACCATTGGACAGGCACTTCTGGTTGCAAGACTGCGTAAACGTTTCCATGCAGCGCAATAAAGTTGTCAGTAAATTAATAGCAGCCATGTCGAAAAAAAAAAAAACAGTTGGTCCTGACACAATTTGGTTAAATGAAACAGATGTGGATTGTTTAATAAGGTTCCTTCTTGTGTCGATGTGAACAAATTCAATATTTAATGTAGACACTATACATTGAAGTAAAATGTGATTTCTTATCCTATGGAAGTTGTGCTTCGATCTGGGGTTACAATTACCGGTAGGCCAAAAGGGGTTCCCTTGATTTTTAAATGAATGATATTTAGCCATTGAGTCTTGAAGAATATAACCTATAAATACTTCATGACCTGCGTTACCCATCAGAGCCCAATATATAAGCTTGTTTTACTACATTGTTTGTAATGTTTTTTTTATTTATTGTAAACAAACACTGTAAAGCAGGGTCCCCAACTGGTGGCCGGGTGGTTTTATGTGCCCCAAGTTTAATGAGCAAACATAATAAACTGTAAAAACACCAGGAAATAAGTCCCAAGTGATTCTTATTTAAGAAATCTGTTCCTGAGTATATATATAAATATAAGCAATGCTTGAAATGTTTCACTTTTAGTCAAACATATCTGTTTGGACTTCTTGTGGTCAATTTGCAGTCTACGCTCCGGCCCCCCGACCATCCGCTCAAGAACAAAATCATCCATGGCTGAATCTAGTTGATGATCCCTGCTGTAAAGCTTTAGAACATGATTCAACTATCACTTTTATCTCATGTATAATCCTCCTTTGAGGCTGGCGGTAAAGAGTGCTTCACGGGTGTGGTTTACTAGCTACCTCCTGTGGTTGTTAAGGCCACAGGTCTGAGACCTGATGCTACCTGTAAATTGCCTGCCAAGCTTGTGCCTGCCTCTGTCAATGTTATTTTAAAGAGTTACCTGCATATTTGTTTGTTTTGATACATTTCTATACATTAGTGAGAGGACACCACCCCTTTTCACTTCTCTTTGGTAATAGGTAAAACCCTTTGGGTTCCCACCTTTTAGGTTCTGCTTTGCCTCATTGAAAACACCTTAACTTCCTGCGCATGATGACTGACTGTCCATCCACACCTGTACAACACCTGTAGCAGGCAACCAGCAGACACCGCCCACAGATCTGCTCGAGCGTACACGCTTTCAAAAAAGGGTTTCAAAAGGGTTCGGCTGTCCCTACAGGAGAACCCTTTTTGGTTCCCTCTGTGACATGGAATCCAAAAGGGTTCTACCTGGAACCAAAAGGGTTTTTACCTATTACCAAAAAGGGTTCTACAAAGGGTTATCCTATGGGGACAGCCAAATAACCCTTTTAGGTTCTAGATAGTACATTTTTGGTTTATAGATAGCCACGAGTGTTATATCATCTCAGGTATATGGTCTACGTAAAACCAAACACACCTGGTTATCTTGAATGTAGGCCTATCATCCATGACTATGTGAACAGTGATTCCCAGAGATCCTCCTTTGAGGCTGGTGGTAAAGAGTGGCTCAAGGGTGTGGTTTACTAGCTATCTCCTGTGGTTGTCAAGGCTGTCTGGGACCTGACACTAACTTTAAACTACCTGTCCAACATGTTTCAACATTCCATGCTTCATACAATGAAGATGTTTGTACACGTTACTCAGAAGGAGTAGACTACAACCTTTTCAAAGCATGCACATACTAGGGTTGAGGAGAAACTGATTACATGTAATAATGTAGAGGATTCATTATTGGATGACTTTTAAATTCAGTAAGGATGTTTTTTGTTATCGACCAAATTGTATTTATTTTGTAATATTTTATCATTATCAGTTATCTCAGCAGGGTTGTTGTGAGATGCTCTGTTACCCTGAGTAACAAGACTATCAGAGATAAAGTGAAATAACTTTCACTGGCAGTTACAATCAAAGAGGAAAAGACTGAGATTGCAGAGGAACAGCTATGGATGGTCAGTCCTTGCATCCATTTCTCTGTCTATGAATTTGAAAGTGGATACATTTCTCCACCCCATCAGCTGTTTCCCAAAAAGTGGTGGGGTGTCCTCTTTGTTGTTGAATCCCAGATGGATCCTTAATGGACAGATATATTTTCTGAAAATACCTCATTGGACAAAATAAGGGGCACACCTCCCTACACCCAGCAGCAAAAGATCAATTAACATTTACTGCATCCTCACTTTTGTAACTGTAGTAGTGCAGTCATTTTGTAATTAAACTGCAGTTCAACCTTAGTTATTTTGCAGCCAGTCCTTCAGTGTGGGGGTCCTTCAGGTCGCCACTGAGCCCCACATTTTTAGCCCCACATTTGGGGGGGGGGGGGGGGGGTCGCCTGCTTTGCATGTTATTTTGGCATTGATACGTGTCACATATCACTTTTCAAGCTATGTAAAAAAATATATACATTGAGTTAATAAAACCGCATACAAACATGGTCTCTTTTTTGCTTTTTTGAGTAAGACAGCTCCAAAATGCAGGTGTTTCAGCCTAGCTTAGTGCTTTCTGTGGTGGTGGGACAGCCAGCGGAAAATACGGAGCGCTCAATGTTCTGTTACTCATCGGGACACTATGTCACCACCAAATCTAAGGGTAAAGCTCGAAATTCAAGCCCCTTGGGTGCTGCCATAGAGTTACAGTGCCCATCCAAGAAGGGCCAAGGTCATTGGCCACAGATAAAATGACGTCAAATCACTTTATATCTACAGTAGCTTTGATTGGACTGATCAGGTCAACGTCATACTTTCAAAAAGCTAGTAGTCATCATCATCAATCAAGCCGACAATCTACTGGCAAATCCTTTTTAATCCTTGTCATATGAAAAGAAATTATAGATTACACGTATCTGTGCTCATCGACAATTGGACATTTTTTACATTTTATTTAACCTTTATTTAACTAGGCAAGTCAGTTAAGAACAAATTCTTATTTACAATGACGGCCTACCCTGGCCAAAACCGGACGACGCTGGGCAAATTGTGCGCCGCCCTATGGGACATAAACATTACACAACTAGTTGGATATCGCAAATTCAACAATGAGTGTTATGGAAGGAATCAGTGGCTAACTGCAAGCATTGCAAAGCAATCACTAGCCTGCTATTCAACGGACCATGTTCTGAATTCTGTCGCTGTACATTTCAAAAGTGCTGAACAATTAGTATTATTGACTATGTCTGTCTAGCTCGCTCATTAATGTCTTAATCGAAATTACGGATTGCCTCTTATCCGCTTGTCGTCCCTTTAAGCCGTGTTTTGTACAT
Organism: Salvelinus fontinalis; assembly: GCF_029448725.1. Lineage (NCBI taxonomy): Eukaryota > Metazoa > Chordata > Actinopteri > Salmoniformes > Salmonidae > Salvelinus > Salvelinus fontinalis. Next base: position 18,415,238 of record NC_074668.1, read on the forward strand.
CTCAATTGTCAGTAGAAACCCCATTTGTTTAAGCAAGTCAGCCATATCAGCTATGTTTTTTTAAAAGGCAGTAAATGAGGCTGAATGAACTGTTTCGCTGCCAGACAAGGCTCAGCTGATAGCCAGTTGTAGCAGTGGTAAGGTGTTGGGACAGCTTTATGTAGGCCCTAACAGTTTGTGGACACCGTTTGTCACCGTCATAGTGCAAATCATGTATTTTTTGTGTTGTGTTGTGGCTTTGCTAAAATCGCCACTGATACAGCATACAAATTAACACTGTTTATTTTTGTAAAGGTAGGTATCAAGGATTGCCTGTCAATGTTTTTTTAAGAGTTACCTACATATGTTTGTTTTGATAAATCTCTATACGTTAGTGAGAGGAAACCTCCCTTTTTCACTGCTCTCCATATTTGAAAACACATTCCTGCGCATGATGAATGACTGTCCATCCACACCTGTAGCAGGAAACCAGCAGTCACTGTCCACTGATCTGATCGAGCCTACCTGGCCACGGGGGTTATGTAATCTCAGGTTTATGGTGTACGTAAAAACCAAACACCCCTAATTATCTTTGCTGTAAGCCTATCATCCTTGACTGTGCAAGCAATGATTTCCAACCCCTGTCCTCCAGTCCCCCAACACCATACTATTTTGTTGTAACTCCAGAAAAACTCAGCTGATTCAACTCATTCAGGGCTTGATGATTAGTTGACAATTTGAATCAGGTGAGTTTGTCTGGGTCTACAACAAAAATGTGTGCAGTTGGGGGACTGGCGTTGGGAAACACTGCTCTAGAGATCCTCCTTTGACGCTGACAGTAAAGAGTGCCTCAAGGATATGGTTGACTAGTTAATTCATGCGGTTGTCAACACCACAAGACTGTCTGGGACCTGACACAACCTGTAAGCTACCTGCTCAACTTGTTTGAACATTCCATGCTTCATAAAATGGAGATGTTTGGACAAGTTACTCAGAAAGATTAGGCTACAATCTCTTCAAAACTTGCACTTATTATAGTCCACTTCAGCGATGGGGAGCTCTAGTCCTCGAGGGCCTGATTGGTGTCACAGTTTTGCCCCAGCTCCAGATAACACACCTGACTCCAATAATCATCTAATCATGATCTTCAGTTTAGAATGACATTAGTTTAATCAGCTGTGTTTGCAAGGGATGGAGAAAAAGTGTAACACCACTCAGGCCCTCGAGGACTGTAGTTGCCCATCCCTGGTCTACCTATTTCATCATCAAAATAACTTGGTTACTTGTGTCATGGCTTAATGGACTCCATAAAAACAAAGCTATTAATAACCTATCAAACAGATTCAGAATATGCCGTTTGAGTGTTATAAGAATCATTACTGAAGACAAAATTGTCAATGATCAGTTATAATGATCAGTTATCTCAGCAGGGTTGTTGTGAGAAGCTCTGTCTCTCTGAGTAACAAGACTGAATCAGAGATGAAGTTAAACAACTTTCCCTGGCAGTTACTATCAAAGAGGATAAGACTGAGATTGCAGAGGCAGTCAGGCCGATGATGGCCCGCTAAACACGACATCCCATAGCTGTGGCCCTTGGAGAGTTTTGTGGCACTCTTACTTGCTAGATCCCTGGCAGGGAGGCAGAGAGACTAGTGGTTAAAATTTTAGCGCCAGTAACCGAAAGGTTGCTGGTTTGAATACCCAAGCCGACAAAGTGAAAATCTGTTGATGTGCCCTTGAGCAAGGCACTTAACCCTAATGTGCTCCAGGGGCGCTGTACTACTACTATGATCCTGTAAAACAACACATTTCACTGCACCTATCCCGTGTGTACACTGAGTATATCAAACATTAGGAACACCGTCCTAATATTGCACCCACCTTTTGCTCTTAGACAGCCTCAGTTCATCGGGTCATGGACTCTACAACGTGTCGAAAGCTTGTTGGCCCATGTTGACTCCAATGCTTCCCACAGTTGTGTCAAGTTGACTGGATGTCCTTTAGGTGGTGGACCAATGTTTTGTATACTCAGTGTGTATGGCAACACAACATATTTATATATGTATGTGTGCCTGGCATGCATTGTTAACTGTGAGTGAGTTAGTGACTGACTGACAGGTCTGTATCTGTCTACCAGGCTATGGATGTCCTCTGGGTATTTTGGGTAGTGGAAGCAGAAGCAGGGATGCGCTTAGTCATTTCCTGCCAAGTCAGGATGTTCATTAAAAAGGCATAAGTATGGGTTTAGGGCATCTGGGTTATACCAGATGCTCCCTTTGTGCCTTTCAATTCAGATCTTTAGATGGCGCATGGGTGGTTTCATACCTTTTTTCCTGGCCATGTGACCTGATTACTGCAAATCTTACAGATTGTGGTTTTAAAGTAAGTCACTAATAGTCCTCTGACCTTCCTGTTGGCCAGGTCACACTGTTTCTGCACTGGACAACTCTGCTGTTGTTCGGCATGACAACAACTACAACAACAATAACAAAGTTGGCGAAAGTTACTATTCATAAAGCATCTCAGATCTTGGACCAGTTTAGCCTTTTAGATGATAATTAATAAAATCCTGATGCTACATTTTAGCAGATGCTCTTATCTAGAGCAATTAGGGTAAAGTGCCTTGCTCAATGGCACATCAACAGATTTTTCATTTAGTCTAGTTACAATCTCTAACTCACACACTGGAAACCTGATGATTGTTTGAAGTTCGTCCTCTGCAGCGAACAGGGCAAGCTAATACCAAAGTGGTAAAACCCCATCTTAAAGTATAATATTTAAGGATTAATTTAGTTTGTATCATTTTTGGATACAATGTTAATGCCATACTTGACATATAACTGTTTGTTGTGCTTTAGCTGTCACCTTGAGACATTGGCTGCACTAGCTAGCTAGTGCTTCGCTCGCGGTAAAGTTAACAGAACTGTGGGAAAGCAGTGTTCGACAGGCACTGACAGTGAGATTTTCTACATTGTAGAATAATAGTGAAGACATAAAAACTGCGAAATAACACATATGTAATCATGTAGTAACCAAAAAAGTGATCAACAAATCAAAATATATTTTATTTGAGATTCTTCAAAATAGCCACCCTTTGCCTTGATGACAGCTTTGCAAACTCTTTGCATTCTCTCAACCAGCTTCATGAGGTAGTCACCTGGAATGCATTTGACTTATCAGGTGTGCCTTGTTAAAAGTTAATTTGTAGAATTGCTTTCCATCTTAATGCGTTTGAGCCAATCAGTTGTGTTGTGACAAGCTAGGGCGGTATACAGCAGATAGCTCTATTTGTAAAATATCAAGTCCATATTATGGCAAGAACAGCTCAAATAAGCAACGAGAGACGACAGTCCATCATTACTTTAAGACATGAAGGTCAGTCAATCCGGAACATTTCAAGAACTTTGAAAGTTTCTTTCATGTACAGTCACAAAAACCATCAAGTCCTATGATGAAACTGGCTTTCATGAGGACCGCCACAGGAATGGAAGACCCAGAGTTACCTCTGCTGCAGAGGATAAGTTCATTGGAGATAACTGCACCTCAGGAGGAGGTGTGATGGTGTGGGGGTGCTTTGCTGGTGACACTGTCAGTGATTTATTTAGAATTCAAGGTGTTCTTAACCAGCATGGCTAACACAGTGATACACCATCCCATCAGGTTTGGGACTATCATTTGTTTTTCAACAGGACAATGACCCAAAACACACCTCCAGGCTGTGTAAGGGCAATTTCACCAATAAGATGAGTGATGGTGCTGCATCAGATGACCTGGCCTCCACAATCACCCAACCTCAACCCAATTGAGATGGTTTGGGATGAGTTGGACCGCGGAGTGAAGAAAAAGCAGCCATCAAATTCTCAGCATAGACTGTTGGAAAAGTTTTGAAGCTGGTTGAGAGAATGCCAAGAGTTTACAAAGCTGTCATCAAACCAAAGGGTGGTTACTTTGAAGAATCTCAAATATAAAACATATTTGGATTTGTTTAACACTTTTTTGGTAACTACATGATTCCATAGGTGTTATTTCATAGTTTTGATGTCTTCACTATTATTCTACAACGTAGAAAATAGTAAAAAATAAAGAAAAACTCTTGAATGAGTAAGTGTGTCCAACCTTTTGACTGGTACTGTATATTTTTTTACTGTATCAGGGATAGTGTACACAGACGTTTCGGCTTTACACTCAATATGGCCACAGGTTCACCCTTCACAGAACGGTGACTTGAACGGAAACGTCCATTCTAGTCCCTCTATTTCTATGGGAGTAGCAAAGGGAGTGTGTTGGAGAGGATTGGTATATTTTGGTGTAGAGAGAATTAGGGAGCGAGTGGGTGGAAAATAAACAATGACATTTTCTAGAATACTTAGGCTTGACTGAAGAGTCAGGATGAGGAAGATTTTGTGTATTTTGTTAGACTGTGTGTCGATTCTCTACCGCTGACAAGCATCTCTCAATCTCTGCCATCGGGGTGGAAGCAGAGGGGTCATGGAGGTCCAGATTTACATCCCCTACGAGTCAGCTGAACTGCATTACGCAGATACAGTGACATTCATATGTCAGAGAATATCTGGGGGAAATTAACATTACAAAGAGTTTTTATGGTACTATACAGTACATTCGGAAAGTATTCAGACGTCTGGATTTTTCACACATGTTGTTACGTTACAGCCTTATTTCCCTCCCCTCGTCAATCTACACACAATAGCCCACAATGACAAAGCCAAAACAGGTTTTTAGAAAATAAAAAAGTCTAAAAAATAGAAAATATTCAGAACCTTTGCTATGAGACTCGAAATTGAGCTCAGGTGCATCCTGTTCCCATTAATCATCATTGAGATGTTTCTACAACTTGATTGGAGTCCACCTGTGCCAAATTCAATTGATTGGACATGATTTGGAAAGGCACACACCTGTCTATATAAGGTCCCACAGTTGACAGTGCATGTCAGAGCAAAAACCAAGCCATGAGGTCGAAGGAATTGTCCGTAGAGCTCCAAGACAGGATTGTGTCGAGGCACAGATCTAGGGGAATGTACCAAAACATGTCTGCAGCATTGAAGGTCCCCAAGAACACAGTGGCTTCCATCATTCTTAAATGGAAGAGGTTTGGAACCATCAGGAATCTTCCTAGAGCTGGCCACATGGCCAAATTGAGCAATCGGGGGAGAAGGGCCTTGGTCATGGAGGGGAGGCAACAATAATCTTATGGTCACTCTGAGAGCTGCAGAGTTCCTCTGTGGAGATGGGAGAACCTTCCAGAAGGACAACCATCTCTGCAGCACTCCACCAATCAGGCCTTTATGGTAGAGTGGTCAGACGGAAGCCACTCCTCAGTAAAAGGTACATGACGGCCCGCTTGGAGTTTGCCAAAAGGCACTTAAAGGACTCTCAGACCATGAGAAACAAAATTCACTGGTCTGATGAAACCAAGATTGAACTCTTTGGCTTGAATGCCAAGCGTCACGTCTGGAGGAAACCTGGCACCATCCCTACAGTGAAGCATGGTGGTGGCAGCATCATGCTGTGGGGATGTTTTTCAGCGGCAGGGACTGGGAGACTGGTCAGGATCAAGGGAAAGATGAACGGAGCAAAGTACAGAAAGATCCTTGATGAAAACCTGCTTCAGAGCGCTCAGGACAGTTCACCTTCCAACAGGACAACGACCCTAAGCACACAGTCAAGACAACGCTGGAGTGGCTTCAGGACAAGTCTCTGAATGTCCTTGAGTGGCCCAGCCAGAGTCCGGACTTGAACCCGATCAAACATCTCTGGAGACCTGAAAATAGCTGTGCAGCAACGCTCCCCATCCAACCTGACAGAGCTTGAGAGGATCTGCAGAGAATAATGGGAGAAACTCCCCAAATACAGATGTGCCAAGCTTATAGCGTCATACCCAAGAAGACTCAAGGCTGTAATCGCTGCCAAAAGGTCCTTCAACAAAGTACTGAGTAAAGGGTCTGAATACTCATGTAAATGTGATATTTCATTTTTTTATTTGTTGTAAATTTCCAAACATTTCTAAAAATCTGTTTTTTTCTTTGTCATTATGAGGTATTGTGCGTAGATGAGGGGGAAAAATGTTTTAATCAATTTTAGAATAAGGCTGTAACATAACAAAATGTGGATAAAGTCATGGGGTCTGAATACTTTCCTGAATGTACTGTAAGTGTTTAGCATTTCTGTGGAGCCACATAGTAGACTAATTGAGTTCAAGAGCAGTAATCATAATGCAATGTACAGAGAAGGAATGGGTTAAAATAGTCAGACGTGTGACTCAGGAACAGGCCTGATGTTGATGTGGGAAAAGAAACACACAGTGAGTTCGTTGATAGAGATAGTGTTGTGTTCTCCTCTTTACTCACATGTCTGTGGCTCCTTCTGCCTAGAGGCGTGTGTGTGCGTGCAGATCAGATTAGAATTACCTGGTGTTTGTGATTTGTCAGTCTTTATCGCTATGTAATCTGTGCTGTCATGCTGCTGTAAACTCTTTGTGTGTATATGAGTCATTAACCTTTGTCCTGGCATATTATCAGTTGACTGATCTTAAATCAAATCAAATAGTCACGTACACAGATTTGCAGGTGTTATAGCAAGTGCAGTAGAATGCTTATGTTACTAGCTCCAACTGTGCAGTAGAATGTCTGACAAATACACAAATAATCCCCCAAAATGAACAAGAAATCAAGAAATAACAATCCAAAGTAGATATATTAGAGTGAACACACATGAGAATCCAGAATTTTCACTGAGTGCACAAAACATTAGGAACACCATCCTAATATCGAGTTTTGGCCCTCAGAACAGCCTCAATCGGGGCATGGACTATACAAGGTGTCGAAAGCTTCTTTTGTCTTGCCCATTCACCCTATGAATGGCACACACACAATCCACGTCTCAATAGTCTTAAGGCTTAAAAATCCTTTAACCTGCTTCCTCCCCTTCATCTACACTGATTGAAGTGGATTTAACAAGTGACATCAATAAGAGATCTTAGACTGACCAGGTGAATCCAGGTGAAAGTTCTCATGGAAAGAGCAGGTGTTCTTCATGTTTGGTACACTCAGTGTAAATGTTTTCCATTGTGATCAGGTATTCAGTTTTATGGAGATTTGCTAGAAGTTCCCCCAAAATGCTTTCGTTGCCTTAATTGTGATGGTAAGGATTGGGGGTAGAGTAATCTGATCCTTGATCTGTGGTTACTGGCAATTTCTACCATAAGCATTCAGTGTAGTGGGGTTGTGACTTTGAGCACTGAGCAGGCTTTGTGGTCCATATGGGTGCAGTGACACAGTGCTGCCTCTGGAGGGGGCCCAAGCCCGCCTAGAGAAGTTGAAGGAGAGTCTATATACTGGAGAGAGGGGCTAAAACCCAAATCCCCCCCTTCCCCTTCTCGTCACCCCTCGGCCCTACATTTGAGCGTACACGTGTGCCTCCACCACTTGAACAAGTGTCCCAAAGCTGAGGGAGTGACAATTTTGATTGTAGGGTCTAATTAGACCCTCGGACACTTTGACTGAGAGGCTGCAATGCTGCAGGCTTCAGAGCGAAGTGCTATCCCGACACGCACTGCGATATGTTTGTAATTTGCTCGATTTCATCAAAAGAATGGAGAGGTGGGCTTAATTATATTCCATTTGCATTTGTTTGTCTGATTTTGAGACTTGACACATAATGTAACAGATGAAGTTCTTCCCAAATTAAATGTTTACCTGTTACTGAGGTTAATATCTTGTAAAACGACAGACGGGATTTGTTCATTTGAATTTGTATTATTTAAAAGTGGAACATGAATTCCATCATTCAAGTCAGGAAGGTGTCCTGAAGTTGATGTTTTTTTTTACCCTATCCCCTTGGAGTTTTGTCAGCAACATGTAACAATTGAGGGCCCTCCGAGCAAGTTGGTAGGGGCGAGGTTAGGGGGTGGTTTGGGATTCATAAGAGATTACTGAGCTCCTGCATGCAGAGCAGACACCATCCCACCTGTCTCTATGGCATAGCCCCCATGGGGTGGCCTGCTCTGAACTGTCATTGAGAAGGAGAGGCAGTCTTGAAATGTCTCCATTATACAGTGTCTTTTAAAAAGTATCTAATCTCGGAAACCCAGAACTAAAATCTGTCAACGAGAGATTAAACAGTCTCCATTATGTTTATGTACTGTATGTAGCCCCAGGGCACCAGTATTGACTATATAGCACTGATCTTTATTATCATCATTGAAGCTATGGAAAGTAAAAAGGAAGGAGCACTGCTTGAGGGCCAGTTTCCCAGACACAGATTAGTACTTGTCCTGGACTAAAAAGTGCTTTCAATGGAGAATCTCCTTTGTGAATGCTTTTTAGTCCAAGTCTAGGCTTAATTAGTGTCTGGGAAACTGTCCCTTAAAGAACCGTGAGGAGAACCGTGTGGCCTTGTGCCAAGCAAGAGAGAAGCTTGACTATACGTCACAACTACTTTATTAAGGAAAAATGTACTCACTATAACTGTGAAATCTGGTTGGCCCACCTAGCTATCTTAAGATGAATGCACTAACTGAAAGTCACTCTGGATAAGAGTGTCTGTTATATAACTAGAATTGAAACATTTGAATATAATATGACAGCAGATGACCACAATCGCAAAGAGGAGGACAATCCTGACCCAGAATGGTCAGTATACAAACTACAATGCTGATTTCCATCCCATGAAAATGTCTTTGACTTACTGTAGCTTCCTTTCCAGCCATGGAATCTTCCTTATTCAATCTTGTTCTTAGGGCATCTCTGCCTCAAGGGCAGAACAAATGTGGTTGTGTTTAGGCAAGAAGTCCCAATTTGTTAGGGTTGAGGCTGAGGTTAGTGTTGAACAGTGATATGGACATGAAGCTACAGTTAGGATTAGAGTTGAGCCTAGGATAAGGGTTGAACCAGGATATGGACATGAAGCTACGGTTAGGATTAGAGTTGAGGCTAGGATAAGGGTTGAACCAGGATATGGACATGAAGCTACGGTTAGGATTGGAGTTGAGGCTAGGATAAGGGCTGAACCAGGATATGGACATGAAGCTACGGTTAGGATTAGAGTTGAGGCTAGGATAAGGGTTGAACCAGGATATGGACATGAAGCTACGGTTAGGATTGGAGTTGAGGCTAGGATAATGGTTGAACCAGGATATGGACATGAAACTACGGTTAGGATTGGAGTTGAGGCTAGGATAAGAGTTGAACCAGGATATGGACATGAAGCTACGGTTAGGCTAAGGGTTGCGGTAAGTTTTCGAACCAACAACCTTTTGAATGGAAACCTGTGTGGAAGCACTAAAGAGAACATAGCTAACCCCTATATTACATAGTACCCTTTAGATACAGTGGGGCAAAAAAGTATTAGTCAGCCACCAATTGTGCAAGTTCTCCCACTCAAAAAGATGAGAGAGGCCTGTAATTTTCATCATAGGTACACTTCAACTATGACAGACAAAATGAGAAAAAAAAATCCAGAAAATCACATTGTACGATTTTTAATGAATTTATTTGCAAATTATGGTGGAAAATAAGTATTTGGTCAATAACAAAAGTTTATCTCAATACTTTGTTATATACCATTTGTTGGCAATGACAGAGGTCAAACGTTTTCTGTAAGTCTTCACAAGGTTTTCACACACTGTTGCTGGTATTTTGGCCCATTCCTCCATGCAGATCTCCTCTAGAGCAGTGATGTTTTGGGGCTGTTGCTGGGCAACACGGACTTTCAACTCCCTCCAAAGATTTTCTATGGGGTTGAGATCTGGAGACTGGCTAGGCCACTCCATGACCTTGAAATGCTTCTTACGAAGCCACTCCTTCGTTGCCTGGGCGGTGTGTTTGGGATCATTGTCATGCTGAAAGACCCAGCCACGTTTCATCTTCAATGCCCTTGCTGATGGAAGGAGGTTTTCACTCAAAATCTCACGATACATGGCCCCATTCATTCTTTCCTTTACACGGATCAGTTGTCCTGGTCCTTTTGCAGAAAAACAGCCCCAAAGCATGATGTTTCCACCCCCAAGCTTCACAGTAGGTACGGTGTTCTTTGGATGCATCTCAGCATTCTTTGTCCCCCAAACACGACGAGTTGAGTTTTTACCAAAAAGTTATATTTTGGTTTCATCTGACCATATGACATTCTCCCAATCTTCTTCTGGATCATCCAAATGCTCTCTAGCAAACTTCAGACGGGCCTGGACATGTACTGGCTTAAGCAGGGGGACACGTCTGGCACTGCAGGATTTGAGTCCCTGGCGGCGTAGTGTGTTACTGATGGTAGGCTTTGTTACTTTGGTCCCAGCTCTCTGCAGGTCATTCACTAGGTCCCCCTGTGTGGTTCTGGGATTTTTGCTCACCGTTCTTGTGATCATTTTGACCCCACGGGGTGAGATCTTGCATGGAGCCCAGATCGAGGGAGATTATCAGTGGTCTTGTATGTCTTCCATTTCCTAATAATTGCTCCCACAGTTGATTTCTTCAAACCAAGCTGCTTACCTATTGCAGATTCAGTCTTCCCAGCCTGGTGCAGGTCTACAATTTTGTTTCTGGTGTCATTTGACAGCTCTTTGGTCGTGGCCATAGTGGAGTTTGAAGTGTGACTGTTTGAGGTTGTGGACAGGTGTCTTTTATACTGATAACAAGTTCAAACAGGTGCCATTAATACAGGTAACGAGTGGAGAACAGAGGAGCCTCTTAAAGAAGAAGTTACAGGTCTGTGAGAGACAGAAATCTTGCTTGTTTGTAGGTGACCAAATACTTATTTTCCACCATAATTTGCAATTAATTTGCAATAATTTGATTTTTTTTCTCATTTTGTCTGTCATAGTTGAAGTGTACATATGATGAAAATTTACAGGTCTCTCTCATCTTTTTAAGTGGGAGAACTTGCACAATTGGTGGCTGACTAAATACTTTTGCCCCACTGTATGGGACAAATTAAATGGATATGGTGCCTCTTGTTATTGAGTGAACAATGTTCTGTACCACAGGTTGGACCCATTCGATGAGCATGCATCTAATGTGCTTTTGCTAAGGGTGACACTGAGGGAATGTGAGATTACCCGGAAGGCTTTGGACTGTATCAGAGTTGGTTCCAGCCCTTCTCTCTCTGGTAATGTGTGTGTGTGTGTGTGTGTGTGTGTGTGTGTGTGTGTGTGTGTGTGTGTGTGTGTGTGTGTGTGTGTGTGTGTGTGTGTGTGTGTGTGTGTGTGTGTGTGTGTGTGTGTGTGTGTGTGTGTGTGTGTGTGTGTGTGTGTGTGTGGTCACTACTACGTATGTTGACCTATGTGTCTCTGTTTCTATTTGTGTAACAACAAGATATGTAAACTGCAGATCTTTCTGTAGTGTGATCGAGTACAGCAGGGTTGGGCTCAATTCAAATTGAAGTCAGTCAATTCAGGTAGTAAACTGAAATTCCAATTCATTCATAAAAAATGTTGCTTTTATTTTCAATTACTTCTGAAAAGGAGAAGCTATTAATTTCAAAAGTTGTTAATTTTTGTCATTTTAAATTAAATCACTTACTGAATTGAAAGACTTATTCAGACCCCTTCCCTTTTTCCACATTTTGTTATGTTACAGCCTTATTCTAAAATTGATTAAATACACATTTTTCTTCATCAATCTTGGGGTTGGGCCCGCCCTCCCCCCCCCCCCCCCGCCCTCCCCTCATCGATCTACACACAATAGCCGACAATGACAAAGCCAAAACAGGTTTTTAGAAAATAAAAAACAGATATACCTTATTTACTTAAGTATTCAGACCCTTTGCTATGAGACTTGAAATTGAGCTCAGGTGCATCCTATTTCCATTGATCATCCTTTGAGATGTTTATACAAATTGATTGGAGTCCACCTGTGGTAAATTCAATTGATTGGACATGATTTGGAAAGGCACACACATGGTCCCACAGTTGACAGTGCATGTCAGAGTAAAAACCAAGCCATGAGGTCGAAGGAATTGTCCGTAGAGATCTGAGACAGGATTGTGCAGCTTCGAAGGTCTTCAAGAACACCATGGCCTCAATCATTCTTAAATGGAAGAAGTTTGGAACCACCAAGACTCTTTCTAGAGCTAAAACAGGTGAGAGAGGAGAATGGGAAAGTCGTGGAGAACTACACTTCAGAGAGGACAATGAGGAAGAAATACTACAACATTGTGGAGGACATGAAATGTAGTTATCCATCATTGGGACCAACTAGGTTTGAACACAGGTCTTCTACGTGCCCAAAGACTATTTCAGTTGAGCTTAAGCTTAGGCGCAATTTCAGTACTGTACAGTGTGGGGTCGCTTGACCTTTGCGGTTGCTTTGTCGTGGTGCAGATTACGTGTTGGTGTTCTGTCAGATATGATCAATGAGCCAGGCCAAGCCAGCTCAGGGAGGGGCCATTGCCGTGGAGCATCTGGACGATTACTCTGTTACCGTGGAAACGCCAAGGGGGCCAAGAGAGTTCCGAATCGACCGGGTATTCAGCGGTGAGAGCACCCAGGAAGATGTGTTCCAAAACACCAACATGTGATGCTGCCAATCTTAACATCCTTTTATTGGTTAAAAGTGAACTAAATGAAACAAGAAAGGAGGAAAGCCTCTGCCAAAGCCCATCCCTAACCCCTTTACCCCTATCGCAGATTCAGCAAGTCTGTCACGAAATACAGCACTGAGCACTGGGATTGCTTGAGCGTAATCAGGGGTTGAATGGGTTCAGTTGAGGTGGTGGAACTGGAAATGTACTCAAAGGTATTTTTTCAATTGAGAATTTTGTTCTTCTTGTACGCAACGTTGTTTAACTAAACCCAACCTCCTGCTCTTGATTGCTGCCAATGTTTTCGCTGGCCCACAGTAGCTCGAGGACATTAAGCATACCTGTTTGAACCAGTCATGTTTCCAGCCTGATCCAGTCAGCCATCGACGGCTACAACGTGTGTATCATTGCGTACATTCAGACAGGCTCCGGAAAGGACATTCACCATGGTGGGTGACAGAGACCAGAGAAGCCCAGGCATCATGCATGCTGAGAGCGTTCAGCGCCATATTTGACATCCTCCAGGAGAATGCCCCCAAGTTTGACTTTAAGGTGAGGGCTAAGAAGTCTCACTGAGCGAGGAGAAACTATTTGCCTATTGTTCATCAGCAACAAGAAGCAAATACACCTTATAGTAAACATAAAAAGACATCTATCTAATTTTTTCTCCTCTCCCCTCTCCTTCCCCCCCCTCTTTTCTCCTTTCTCCTCTCCTCTTCGTGCTACTCTCTCCCTACATGTTGGAGCTGTATAATGACTGGCTCCAGGACCTCTTTGTGAGTGGACCAAGGTCCTGAGTAGGCGGGTGGAGATTAAGAGGAACAGAAAGGGGCTTGTGTTTGCCCAGGGAGCAGAGACAAAGGAGGTCCCCAGCGCCGGGGAGCTCTTCACCATGTTTCAGCAGGCCTGCGCCAACCGCCATATCGCAGCCACCAGTACACTCAAACGCCCGCGCCCCATTTCAAAGGGGCCCTATTAAATTGGTTTAGTCAGAGTGAGTGAATAGTAGGTACATCATTACAGACCCGGGCTCAGAGAGGGATAGCTGCCAATCAAGGCATACGTAAAAGGAGATCGGGGGTCTTAGCACAATGACTGGCTCTTTAATGTACTTCAGGGGTTAATGTGACAACCCTGATACCACCCTTCTTAATTCAACCTCATGTCATGATGCAGTTTTGCAGATAAAATATGATACAATCAGAAAATAGGAATAAAGTAAACAGGAAATAAATATATATAAAGTACCAGTCAAAAGTTGACACACCTACTCATTACAGGGTTTTTCTTTATTTGTACTATTTTCTACATTGTAGAATAATAGTGAAGACATCAAAACTATGAAATAACACATTTTGAAACATGTAGTAACCAATAAAGTGTTAAACAAATCAAAATGTATTTAATATTTGAGATTCTTCAAAGTAGCCACCTTTTGCCTTGATGACAGCTTTGCACACTCTCTTCAGTCATCCCGGGGAAGCTCTAGCAGGGCAGAAATTTGACGAACTGACTTGTTGAAAAGGTGGCATCCTATGACGGTGCCACGTTGAAAGTCACTGGGCTCTTTAGTAAGGCCATTCTACTGCCAATGTTTGTTTATGGAGATTGCATGGCTATGTGCTCGATTTTATACACCTGTCAGCAACAGGTGTGGCTGAAATAGCTGAACCCACTAATTTAAAGTGGGTATATAGTGTACATCTAACTTATATATTGTACAAATTTATGTACACTAACTAATATCATAGGCTAATTCATTTGGGGCTCAACACCTGAGGAAGTGTAAAATCAAAACACATGAACTAATACCCACTGCTAGTAGCTAAGTATTAATCCAACAGTAAATGTAATGTCCTAAAAACTTTGTAGTTGTAGGCTACTACCAATGAGACCTATATGCCCTCGCAATGGCCGGTGCGCATTAAACACTCACGCCACTCCATATCTCAAAGATTTATAAAATATTTTGGTTGTGAAATAGTTCTCATCAACTATGAAATAACACGTAGTAACCCAAAAAAAAATTAACAAATAAAAATGTGTTATATTTGAGATTCGTCAAAGTAGCCACCCTTTGCCTTGATGACAGCTTTGCACACTCTTGGCATTCTCTAAACCAGCTTCATGAGGTAGTCAACTGGAATCCATTTCAATTAACACGTGTGCCTTGTTAAAATTGCATTTGTGGAATAAATTTCCTTCTTCATGTGTTCAAGCCAATCAGTTGTGTCGTGACCAGGTAGGGGTGGTGTACAGAAGATAGCCCTATTTGGTAAAATACCAATTTCATAAATTGGCAAGAACACCTCAAATAAGCAAAGAGAAACGACAGTCCATCATTACTTTAAGACAAGAAGGTCAGTCAATCCGGAACATTTCAGAACATTGAAAGTTTCTTCAAGTGCAGTCGCAAACACCATCAAGTCCTATGATGAAACTGGCTCTCATGAGGACGGCCACAGGAAAGGAAGACCCAGAGTTACCTCTGCTGCAGAGGATAAGTTCATTGGAGCTACCAGCCTCAGAAATTGCATCCCAAATAAATTCTTCGCATAGTTGAAGTAACAGACACATCTCAACATCAACTGTTCAGAGGAGACTGCATGAATCAGGCCTTCGTGGTCTAATTGCTGCAAAGAAACCACTACTAAAGGACACAAATAAGGAGAAGAGACTTGCTTGGGCCAAGAAACACGAGCAATGGACATTAGACCGGTGGAAATACGTCCTTTGGTCTGACGAGTCCAAATTTGAGATTTTTGTTTCTAACCGCCATGCCTTTGTGAGATGCAGAGTAGATGAATGGAGGATCTCTGCACTGTGAAGCATGGAGGTGGAAATGGTGTGTGGAGGTACTTTGCTGGTGACACTGTCAGTGATTTATTTAGAATTCAAGGCACACTTAGCCAGCATGGCTACCACAGCATTCTGCAGCGATACGCCATCCCCTCTGGTTTGAGCTTAGTGGGACTATGATTTGTTTTTTAACTGGACAATGACCCAACACACCTCCAGGCTGTGTAAGGGCTATTTGACCAAGAAGGAGAGTGATGGAGTGCTGCATCAGATGATCTGGCCTCCACAATCACCCGACCTCAGAGTGAAGGAAAAGCAGCCAACAAGTGCTCAGCATGTGGGAACTCCTTCAAGACTTTTGGAAAAACATTCCAGGTGAAGCTGGTTGAGAGAAGCCAAGAGTGTGCAAAGCTGTCATCAAGGCAAAGGGTGGCTACTTTGAAGAATATAAAATATATTTAGATTTGTTTAACACTTTTTTGGTTACTACATGTTTCCATATGTGTTATTTCATAGTTATGTCGTCACTATTATTCTACAATGTAGACAATTGTAAAAATAAAGAAAAACCCTTGAATGAGTAGGTGTGTCCAAACTTTTCTTTAGTAACATATATATATAATTTTCCCCCATGGATATCATTGTTGAATACTCCTGTCTTTCTCTTGCTCTCTGTCCCTCCCTCCATTCCCACTCTTTCTGAGGCTAGCTCCATTAACAAGTCTCTGAGTGCTCTGGGAGATGTGATCTCGGCCATGTCATTATAGCTGCCCTATATCCCCTATAGCAGGGTTGCCCAACTGGCGTCCCGGGGGTGTTTTTTATTTTATTGTTTGACATAAGACTGTAATAACACAGCCAAACAATTTCAGAAATCTGTTCCAAAGTATTCCCACACATAAGAGAGATATGTGATCGTATACAAATGTCAAGGTTTGAAATTATTACATTTTAGGCCGATAATATAACTGTTTGGGCTTCTTGCGGTAAATTATTTGTAATTATCTTTCCGGACCCCTGACCATGCTAATCTCCCTCATGTGAGAGATACTTACCAAACACACCGGGACCAAAGACCCGGACAACAACACACACACCTATAAGAAAATAAACAAAAATGGCCCATGCCCATATGGGTACAAAATGCTGAAATCACATCTCTTCATCCTTACCTGGCTGGAGCACCAGGAAATGGATAAACTGTAGTATGCAAAACATAGGTAACCATTCTGCATAGTATCATGGTTTTGTCCGAATAGGCAACCCTTGCTTGGGTTTTTCTTAGAAATGTTGTTTGTATGATGTATAGTGAGAGGATTTGATCAGTGTATGGCGAAATATGATGAAACTTACACCTAGCCTGTTAGAGGGCAAGGCGGAGCTCTTGATTACACCTGTCAAATCCTCTCAGCTCTCTGCTAGTGCATAGGGCTTACGGGTCCATTTGGGATTGGACCTATGTGTACTGTGTTTGTGTGTATGTATGTGTGTACAGTATGTATTGTATGTTTACTGTCTGGCTGGGGGCTAGGTTTATGGCTGGGGGGGGGGGGGGGGGGGGGTATTGCGTGCAGGGTGTTAATGGGAGCCCCTGGGCAGCAGAATGGGGCCCACAGAGGACCAGCGGGGCAATTAGGAAGTCACTTGGCCAGTTTGTGCTTCTATTGTGGGAAAATCATTCAGTGTGAAGCGCATTAGCGTTCGCTTGGCAGGTAGAGGCCCGCACTGAGCTGCCCATGGCTAGCCACTGTCACGCAGTCAGATCCCATAGCAGGGAACAGACAGGGTCACACTCAAACACGCAAAGGCCCTGTCATGTTGGTTTTGAGGACGACGGGGAGTCCAATAAAATTAGAGCATTCGGAACAGGCAACAGGAGGAGGGGTGGGTGGGGGCTGAAATGATGCCTGGGTTTTAGTGGTTTGAGGGGAGTGGATTGGGTACGAACTGGCATTTTCTGGAAACTGTTACCACTGGTGAGCTTGATTCCACTGGTTTCTCTTTTACTCATTTCTCTCTGTGGTTTCCTCTTCTGGTGTTATATATATATATATACACTGCTCAAAAAAATAAAGGGAACACTTAAAACAACACAATGTAACTCCAAGTCAATCACACTTCTGTGAAATCAAACTGTCCACTTAGGTAGCAACACTGATTGACAATAAATTTCACATGCTGTTGTGTAAATGGAATAGACAAAAGGTGGAAATTATAGGCAATTAGCAAGACACCCCCAAAAAAGGAGTGATTCTGCAGGTGGTGACCACAGACCACTTCTCAGTTCCTATGCTTCCTGGCTGATGTTTTGGTCACTTTTGAATGCTGGCGGTGCTCTCAATCTAGGGGTAGCATGAGACGGAGTCTACAACCCACACAAGTGGCTCAGGTAGTGCAGTTCATCCAGGATGGCACATCAATGCGAGCTGTGGCAAAAAGGTTTGCTGTGTCTGTCAGCGTAGTGTCCAGAGCATGGAGGCGCTACCAGGAGACAGGCCAGTACATCGGGAGACGTGGAGGAGGCCGTAGGAGGGCAACAACCCAGCAGCAGGACCGCTACCTCCGCCTTTGTGCAAGGAGGTGCACTGCCAGAGCCCTGCAAAATGACCTCCAGCAGGCCACAAATGTGCATGTGTCTGCTCAAACGGTCAGAAACAGACTCCATGAGGGTGGTATGAGGGCCCGACGTCCACAGGTGGGGGTTGTGCTTACAGCCCAACACCGTGCAGGACGTTTGGCATTTGCCAGAGAACACCAAGATTGGCAAATTCGCCACTGGCGCCCTGTGCTCTTCACAGATGAAAGCAGGTTCACACTGAGCACATGTGACAGACGTGACAGAGTCTGGAGACGCCGTGGAGAATGTTCTGCTGCCTGCAACATCCTCCAGCATGACCGGTTTGGCGATGGGTCAGTCATGGTGTGGGGTGGCATTTCTTTGTGGGGCCGCACAGCCCGCCATGTGCTCGCCAGAGGTAGCCTGACTGCCATTAGGTACCGAGATGAGATCCTCAGACCCCTTGTGAGACCATATGCTGACACATGCACATTTGTGGCCTGCTGGAGGTCATTTTGCAGGGCTCTGGCAGTGCACCTCCTTGCACAAAGGCGGAGGTAGCGGTCCCGCTGCTGTGTTGTTGCCCTCCTACGGCCTCCTCCACGTCTCCTGATGTACTGGCCTGTCTCCTGGTAGCGCCTCCATGCTCTGGACACTACGCTGACAGACACAGCAAACCTTTTTGCCACAGCTCGCATTGATGTGCCATCCTGGATGAACTGCACTACCTGAGCCACTTGTGTGGGTTGTAGACTCCGTCTCATGCTACCACTAGAATGAGAGCACCGCCAGCATTCAAAAGTGACCAAAACATCAGCCAGGAAGCATAGGAACTGAGAAGTGGTCTGTGGTCACCACCTGCAGAATCACTCCTTTTTTGGGGGTGTCTTGCTAATTGCCTATAATTTCCACCTTTTGTCTATTCCATTTGCACAACAGCATGTGAAATTTATTGTCAATCAGTGTTGCTTCCTAAGTGGACAGTTTGATTTCACAGAAGTGTGATTGACTTGGAGTTACATTGTGTTGTTTAAGTGTTCCCTTTATTTTTTTGAGCAGTGTATATATTAATACTTCTGACAGCCAACCTTCTAGCACCACTAACAACTTCCAGACTTCTTAGCATTCCCAGAAAGCATGGATTATTGAGTCATTATTAGTTTTACACTTGAGGCATGACTCTGCCATTGTGCTATAGAATTTGTGAATTTTGTCTTGTATAATAAATTCTATACATTAGTTTATACTGGATGAAGTTTAAATTTACAGTACCAGTCAAAAGTTGACACACCTGTAATGAATACGCCAGGAGAAAGAGGTGTAGATTCACGCGCAGAGCGCGGCAGATGTTTGCACAAACTCAGGTTCCCCTCCGACATCCAACGGAGACTGGAGGATGAAGAGGATTGTGGGTGACCGGTTGTAACAGAGACACATGGAAGGATGAGGAGATTTTATACTGACGGGGTAACTGGAGGCGATACGTGACAGGGTTGATGCGATGGGTCATCTTGAAGGGACCAATGAAGCGAGGACAGACATTTTTGCAGGTGAGGCGGATGTCTCTGGTAGAGAGCCACACATGCTGTCCGGGGTGAAGGAGTGGCGTTGGTCAGCAGCGTCTGTCAGCAAAGCGTTTCTGGGTATTAGAGGCTTCCTGCAGATGCCGGTGAGCGGTCTCCCATACCCGCTCACTACGCCAAAACCAGTTGTTGACAGCTGGGACAGTACCAGGCTCCGCAGCCCAGGGGGGGGGGGGGGGGGGGGGGAATTGGTAACCAAGGACACACTGAAACAGATTAAGGCAGAGGGATGAGTGCATGAGTGAGTTCTGAGCGTACTCGGCCCAGGCCATATACTGACTCCAGTCATTTGGAGAGGCAGAACATTTTTGGAGGAAGTACTTCCCTATTTCTTGGTTCAGGCGTTCCATTGGTCTGGGGGTGGTACCCGGAGGAGAGGCTGAGGGCGACCACCATTCGGTCACAGAAGTCTCACCATACCCGGGAGACAAACTTGGGCCCGCGGTCAGAGACATTGTCCTCCGTAACCCCATACAGATGGAACACACACTACGCCAATTCCATGGCATTAGGTAGATGAAGAGGAACCAGACGACACATTTTTGAAGAAAAAAAACGGTCTACTATGACAAGGATGGAGGTGTTACCAGAAGATTCAGGAAGGTCTGTGATGAAGTCAACAGCTGTGTGGGACCAGGATCTGTGCGGGATTGGCAAAGGTTGAAGCTTCCCAGAAGGGAGATGAAAAGGGCTTTTGATTTGGGCGCAGACTGGACAGGAGTACATAATCCCTTACGTTGGATGCCAGTGAGGACCACCAGAACTTCCGGGCTAGAAGTTCGGTGGTTCGTGTAATGCCCGGATGTCCTGACCCCAAAGACGTGTGACACATTGCATCAGTTGGGGTCTAACAGCTGCTGGTACGTAACTCTTCCCAGCTTGTGTCTCAGGAGGAGCCGGGTCTGAGGTTAGGGCTTCTTGTTTGGCAGAGTGGACCTCCCACTGTACCGGTCCCATAATGCAAGAGGAAGGAAGAATGGGTGTAGGGTCTGATTTACTGGTTGGAAGGTCAGATGGCGGGAGAGAGCATCAACTTTTACGTTTCTTTCGAGGGAAGTAACATGATAATGGAAGCGTGTGAAGAGCCCAGCGGGCTTGTCTGGAGTTTAACCCCTTGGCCCCTCTGATGTAGTCCAGATTATGATGATCGGTTAGGATGAGAACAGGATGTTGCACACCCTCCAACCAGTGTGCGCCACTCCGAGGGCCAGCTTGATGGTGGAGTTCTCGGTTTCCCACATCGTAATTGCTCTCAGTGGGGGAATAACTTTCTGGAGAAGGCACAGGGATGTGATTTGGGAGGTGTTACCACCCACCGGGAGAGTATGGCTCCTACCTCTACTTCAGAGGCATCCATCTCCAGGGTGAAAGGAAGGGTCGGATCAGGTTGGCGAAGGACAGGAGCTGAGGTGAAGAGGCGTTTCAAGTTGTTGAACGCAGTCAGGGCGATATAAGTCCATTGAAGGGTCCGGGTCTTTTGGCTGGTAAGGGCATTGAGGGGAGCGGCCGTAGAACTGAAGTTCCGAATGAACCGGCAATAGAAGTTGGAGAACCCAATGAAACGTTGGAGTTCCTTAACGGTGGTGGGTTTGGGCCAGTTACTGATGGCGGTGACTTTGCTCTCATCCATGCTGACCCCTCTAGGTGTCAGTACGATGCCGAGGAAGTATACCGAGGTTACATGGAAGGCACTCTTTTCAGTCTTCACATAAAGGTTATGGTCAAGGAGCCGATGAAGAACCTTTGGCACATGCTGTTTGTGTTCCTTCAGGAAGTAGGAGTAAATCAGGATGACATCAATGTAGACAATGAGAACGCGGTTGATCATATCTTGGGAAACCTCATTCATAAAGGATTGTAAGACGGCGAGTGCGTTCGTAAGGACGTAGGGCATGACCAGGTATTCGTAATGCCCTCGAGCGGTGATAAAGGCCGTCTTCCATTCGGTCGCCTTCACGTATATGGACAAGGTTATATGTACATCGCAGGTCGAGTTTAGTATAGACGTTGGCGCGGCCCACTTGTTAAAGGGTTGCTGGGATCAGAGGAAGAGGGAAACGGTTCTTGACCGTGACATCATTCAGAGAACGATAATCAATAGAGACCACCGTCCTTTTTTCCAACAAAGAAGAAGCTGGACGCAGCCGGGGAAGAAGGACGAATGAAACCGCTTGAATGATTCATCAACGTAGTTCTCCATTGTCTCATTTTCCAGGATAGATGGGGGTAAACACGGCCCTTCGGTGGGGACACTCCAGGGAGTAAGTCAATAGCACAGTCTCCTGGGCGATGCGGTGGCAGAGTGGAGGCCTTGGTTTTGTTGAAGACATTGCTGTACTGGGCGTATTCAGATGGTATGGTGGGTGGCACTGCCGAAGCAGATTACTCAATGGTGGTGGCTCTGCAGGGTAGGCTGAGACAACTGGAGAAGCAGGTAGAAGACCAGGACAGTAGTTCACCTTGTTGCCACAAGATGGCAGGGTCATGACGACAAAGCCAGGGGTGTCCGAGAATGAGTGGCTGTTGGGGAATGAGAGTTCCATGAGTGTGGAAAACTCCAATCTGGAGGGTGACGCTCTGTGTCAGGTGCGCAATGAGGCCCGTGCCCATTGTCTGCCTGCCCAGGGTGTTAATCCTGCATGGCAGCGGGGGGACCCTTCCCATCTCTCCGTGTGTGGGGGGGGGGACAGGGCAATGGCTGAGTAGATGATCTTTCCCTCCACAGTATAGGCAGAGCCCTTCTTGGATCCGCTTTTGATGTTTGATTCACAGGAGAAGAGCATGGCCCAACTACATGGGCCCTGGAAGACTCGGACGGGATGACGTAATCATGGACAGAAAAGGTTTCGGGTTCCTGGGTGGCAGAGTTCTTCGGCGGTCGGCGATGAGGTGGTCGATGGAGATACGAATGTATTGATTTAAATCCAGAAGGACACCTCTACAGGCCAGCTCCACCTGAAGTTCCCTGTTGAGCCCTCTTTGGTAGATGGTAAGAAAAGCAGTCTCAGTCCATCGAGGGCATACACGGCAGCTGAATTGCGTCCTTGTTGAAGTTCTATGAGGAGGTCTCCTATAGGCCGACTGGAGGGAGAGTGATCGAATATCTTTTTGAAAAGGGTGTGAAAATGGTTCTCAGATCCGAGTTCTGTGCTGTTGGCAGTCCATATGGCGGTGCCCCAATACAGGGCTTTGCCTGTGAGTAGAGACACAACACAATCCATCCTGCTCTTGTCGGTGGCGAAGTTAGTGGGGTTGTGCTCAATGTATTTGCTGCATTGCATTGGAAATCCCTAACATTTCCCAGGCAAACCGTCATATTTTCCAGGCATGGGTATGAACAAAGGAGGGCTATGGGTTACAATACCTGGCATTGGAGGTGTAGAGATAGGCTGGCGGAGAAGATGGCAAATTTACTCCACAAGTTCCTCTTGCTGGGTTAGGCTCCGCTGAATCCATTCCGTTTTTAGGTAAGGGATTCTGTAATGAATACTCAGGGAGAAAAATGTATAGATTTAAACGCAGAGCGTGGCAGATGCTTGTTAAGCTTTCACCGAAGGCAAGACTCGTGGTTGCAGGCAAAGATCAAACACAGGTAGGCAGTCAAAAACAAACAATAACTCACAACCATATAAACAGAAAGAACTGAACTAAATAGGGAGCTAATGAGACCAGGTGAGAAACGAACACAGGTGAAATCAATTAACAAAAATGAAAGACAGGGCTACGTTCCAGAACACAAAGAAACAGGGCTACATTCAAGAACACAAAGAAAAAGAACACAAGGTTGACTAAGAAATGAACATTTTGTTTTCTACATTGTAGAATAATAGTGAAGACATCAAAACTGAAATAACACATATGGAATCATGTAGTAACCTAAAAAGTGGTAAACAAATCAAAATGGATTTTAGATGTTAGATTCTTCAAAGTAGCCACCTTTGCCTCGTTGACAGCTTTGCACACTCTTGGCATGGAAGATATCCACACCTGCAGAGCGCGTTACGTGACTAAATAAGGTACATTTGAATACCAAATACTGAGAAGTGCGTAGGAAAGGTGCGTGTAGGAAAGGCATAAATTCCTAAATCTGAATTGTCCCCTCAGTGCATAAGAACCTATTATAAACATGGCCCCAGGAATAACCAGTCTAGTAGTTGACCCTTTATTGGAACCCTGGGCTGCCTATGATATATGTCCAGGGATGAGCCAGGACAGCCTTAGGCTAAGACTAGCTCTACCATGCTTTCGGAGCCCTGGTGTTTAACCCTGGTCAAACCCTAACCTAGAACAGTCCAGTGTAAATAAGAACCATATACCGAGCCAAGAGGCCACCATTCTAAAAGTAGACCTCCCATTGTCTTGAATGAGGCCGATCATAATTGTGTAACATTTTTAAACCATACTGTAACCCTGAGTGTTTACCACCGCATTACCTACCGATTCCTTTCATGCATTTCTATGGATTTGCCCCTTCAGATCAGAGCTGTCTCTACACACGCTCACCCTGGTTTGTTATTCTTAATAACTCCATAGTTTCATCCATACAATGAGCTCTGTGGACTAGAACTAAGTGAGAGACAAAGGGTTGATCACATTGCGGAGGCAGTCAGGGAAATGGGATGAGTGGTGGGGGGGTGTCTTGTTCCCCAGAGAGTATGACAGCTATTTTGCTAATTAACAACCGTTATTTCAACCACCAAAAGGATCTCTGCTGTAACAGACATTGTTGGAGTCTCTCCTATGACCACACACAGGCGAATACATTAGAAATGTGGGTAGGTCATGAGCTTTAAAGAAATGTCTAAACTGTCTGCCGGAGTCTGAGGTACAGTAGCAGATAACACTCACTACTCCGGACCACACAAGCTCCCGTCCCGATGGGGGTTCAAGCCCCCATATCGGTCACTTCAGTCCATGCCCCTCTAAACCTTGTATCTCCCTCTCTCCATTTCCGGATGTCCTTTCAAATAAAATAAAGATAAAATGCTCTTAAACTGCCATGCTTGTACATCTGCAATTCAGAGAGCATGAGTGTTTCTCTGGCTGTTGGCCAATGTGAGTGTTTGTTATAAGATCAAGTTGCATATCCCGACGTGCCTCTCAGTGGCATTTTAGCATGTAAATCTTGTAAATCTTGGTGGGGCAAACTCAACATTTTTGTTTTGGATGCATGCCAGCAAAGCCACAGTAAATGAATTGCACTATGAAGGTGACAAACTGTTAGGGTCTATATAAAGCTGTCCCAACAGCAGAGCTTCATTTTAAGCACCATGGATTGAATTCTTACCCCGCTACACCTGGCTATCAGCGGAGCCTTATCTAGCAGTGAAACAGTTAATTCAGCCTCATTTGCAACCTTAAAAAACATAGCTGATATGGCTGACTTGCTTAAACATATGGGGTTTCTACTGACAATTGAGATGTACAAACTATGTACCATGGCATAAGGGAGCAATGATCCGTAATTTTGATTAAGACATTAATGAGTGAGCTGAGACGGACATAGTAAATATAACTATTTGTTCAGCACTTTTGAAATGTACAGAGACAGATTTCAGAACATGGGGCGTTCTTACAGTATTCTACCTGTACACCAAGTCAGAACTGTATGATAAATAAAGGGGGCATATAAGCAGACAATGAAAGCTCTTACAATATTTGATTATGACATCTCTCTAAAACAAGCTATAGGCTACATGTGCACCACCAAGTGAGAACAGTAAGCTAAATTACAGTATGTGGGGGAACCAGCTTAATACACAACATACACATAGTATTACTTTCTTAGCTACAGTATACATATCTCCCTGGAATAATACATAATTTATGCAGAAGCATACAAGACATTTTTGGACTCATAGTTGTTCTGTGCTCACTTGAAAAGGAAGGTGGTGCTGCAGAACCTTCTTGTGGGCAAATTTTGTCATAAAACTTTGTCATCAAAGTCTGGTATTCTCTAGATGTATGGTGCTTTCAACTGGGAACTCTGGAAAAAAACAAGGTCAAATCATGACGTCAGTGATCTCCAGCTCGGAGCTCTAGAAAGAGGCCAGAGTTCCCAACTTGGAATTCCAAGTTGGATGACGGTTCAAAACGTTTTTTCCCAGCCAGAGATATTTTTTTTCAGAGTTCACAGTGGTCTTGAATTTCCCAGTTCCGAGTTTCCAGTTGTTTTGAACGCGGCAGAAGTAATACTGTCTTGACCAGCATGGCCAATGTATTCAACCTTTTCTGGCCCATGATGTTGCATGTGAATGTTTATTTTAAGCTTTAAGCTTGGAAAAAAGACCCCTAAACCCAGACTTGGACCAGACCGAATAGCAGGCAAGGGAAGCGAAATGGGGATTGCTTTGCAATGCTTGCAGTTAGCCACTGATTCCTTACAAACCACTCATTGTTGAATTTGCGATTTCCAACTTGTTGTGTAATGTTCATGTCCAATGGCCGATGAGCACTGATACATTTTTATCTATACAGTGCCTTTGGAAAGTATTCAGACCCCTTGACTTTTTCCACATTTTGTTACGTTACAGCCTTATTCTAAAATTGATTAAATCATTGTTTTTCCTCATCAATCCACACACAATACCGCATAATGACAAAGGTAAAACAGGTTTTTAGAAATGCTAGCACATTTGTTTTTACATGTTTGCAAAATGTAATTTCTTTGCTATGAGATTCGAAATTGAGCTCAGGTGCATCCTGTTTCCATTGATCATCCTTGAGATGTTTCTATAACTTCACTGGAGTCCTCCTGTGGTAAATAATGTAAGAAAAAACACATAAAAAAACAAAATACTGCAAAGTTTCCTATGAGCTAGAAGCACGGCAGCCCTCTCTGTAGGCACCATCTTATTACATTGTCAGAGCAAACACCAAGTCATGAGGTCGAAAGAATTGTTCATAGAGCTCTGAGACAGCATTGTGTCGAGGCACAAATCTGGGGAAGTTTACCAAAACACTTACGCAGCATTGAAGGTCCCCAAGAACACAGTGGCCTCCATCATTCTTAAATGGAAGAAGTTTGGAACCACCAAGACTCTTCCTAGAAATGAGCAATCGGGGAAAAAGGGCCTTGGTCAGGGAGGTGACCAAGAACTTGATGGTCACTATGACAGAGCTCTACAGTTTCTCTGTGGAAATGGGAGAACCTTCCAGAAGGACAACCATCTCCGCAGCACTCCACCAATCAGACCTTTATGGTGGAGTGGCCAGACGGAAGCCACTTCTCAGTAAAAGGCACATGACTGCCGGCTTGGAGTTTGCTAAAAGGCACCTAAAGACTCTCAGACCATGAGAAACAAGATGCTCTGGTCTGATGAAACCAAGATTAAACTCTTTGGCCTGAATGACAAGTGTCACGTCTGGAGGAAACCTGGCACCATTACTACGGTGAAGCATGGTGGCGGCAGCATCCGTAATGGGTCTGCGGTCAAACGACCAGCCCTCATCACTGTCAAACGCTCCCTAAAACACTTCTGCGAACAGGCCTTTCTAATTGACCTGGCCAGGGTATCCTGGAATAACATTGACCTCAGTAGAGGATGCCTGGTTATTCTTTAAAAGTGCTTTCCTCACCATCTTAAATAAGCATGCTCCAATCAAAAAATTTAGAACTAGGAATAGATATAGCCCTTGGTTCACTCCAGACCTGTCTGCCCTTAACCAGCACAAAAACATCCTGTGGCGTACTGCATTAGCATCGAATAGCCCCATGATGTGCAACTTTTTAGGGAAGTTAGGAACCAATATGCACAGGCAGTTACGAAAGCTTTTTCAAACAGAAATTTGCATCCTGTAGTACAAACTCAATTAAGTTCTGGGACACTGTAAAGTCCATGGAGAATAAAAGCACCTCCTCCCAGCTGCCCACTGCACTGAGGCTAGGAAACACTGTCACTACCGATAAATCCACAATAATTGAGAATTTCAAAAAGCATTTTTCTATGGCTGGCCATGCTTTCCACCTGGCTACCCCTACCCCGGTCAACAGCCCTGCGCTCCCCACAGCAACTCGCCCAAACTTCCCCCACTTCTCCTTCACCCACATCCAGATAGCTGATGTTCTGAAAGAGCTGCAAAATCTGGACCACTACAAATCAGCCGGGCTAGACAATCTGGACCCTCTCTTTCTAAATGATCTGCCCAAATTATTGCAACCCCTATTACTAGCCTGTTCAACCTCTCTTTCGTATCGTCTGAGATTCCCATAGATTGGAACGCTGCCGCGGCCATCCCCCTCTTCAAAGGGGGAGACACTCTAGACCCAAACTGCTACAGACCTATATCTATTCTACCCTGCCTTTCTAAGGTCTTTGAAAGCCAAGTTAACAGATACCGACCATTTCAAATCTCACCGTATCTTCTCCACTATGCAATCTGGTTTCAGAGCTGGTCATGGGTGCACCTCAGCCACGCTCAAGGTCCTAAATGATATCATAACCGCCATCGATAAGAGACATTACTGTGCAGCTGTATTCATCGACCTGGCCAAGGCTTTCAACTCTGTCAATCACAACATTCCTTTTGGCAGACTTAACAGCCTTGGTTTCTCAAGTGATTGCCTCGCTTGGTTCACCAACTACTTCTCCGATAGAGTTCAGTGTGTCAAATCGGAGGGCCTGTTGTCAGGACCTCTGGCAGTCTCTATGGGGGTGCCACAGGGTTCAATTCTCGGGCAGACTCTCTTCTCTGTATACATCAATGATGTCGCTCTTGCTGCTGGTGATTCTTTGATCCACCTCTACGCAGACGACACCATTCTGTGTAACTCTGGCCCTTCGTA
The DNA here is from genome assembly GCF_029448725.1 of Salvelinus fontinalis. Classification (NCBI taxonomy): domain Eukaryota; kingdom Metazoa; phylum Chordata; class Actinopteri; order Salmoniformes; family Salmonidae; genus Salvelinus; species Salvelinus fontinalis. Next base: position 18,443,466 of record NC_074668.1, read on the forward strand.
GGACACTCTGTTAACTAACCTCCAGATGAGCTTCAATGCCATACAACTCTCCTTCCATGGCCTCCAACTGCTCTTAAATGCAAGTAAAACTAAATGCATGCTCTTCAACCGATCGCTGCCCGCACCTGCCCGCCCGTCCAGCATCACTACTCTGGATGGTTCTGACTTAGAATATGTGGACAACTACAAATACCTAGGTGTCTGGTTAGACTGTAAACTCTCCTCCCAGACTCACATTAAGCATCTCCAATCCAAAATGAAATCTAGAATCGGCTTCCTATTTCGCAACAAAACATCCTTCACTCATGCTGCCAAACATACCCTCGTAAAACTGACCATCCTACCGATCCTTGACTTCGGCGATGTCATTTACAAAATAGCCTCCAACACTCTACTCAACAAATTGGATGCAGTCTATCACAGTGCCATCTGTTTTGTCACCAAAGCCCCATATACTACCCACCACTGCGACCTGTATGAGCTCGTTGGCTGGCCCTCGCTTCATACTCATCGCAAAACCCACTGGCTCCAGGTCATCTACAAGTCTCTGCTAGGTAAATCCCCGCCTTATCTCAGCTCACTGGTCACCATAGCAGCATCCAGCCTGTAACACGCGCTCCAGCATGTATATGTCACTGGTCACCCCCAAAGCCAATTCTTCCTTTGGCCGCCTCTCCTTCCAGTTCTCTGCTGCCAGTGACTGGAACGAACTGCAAAAATCTCTGAAGCTAGAGACTCTTACCTCCCTCACTAGCTTTAAGCACCAGCTGTCAGAGCAGCTCACAGATCACTGCACCTGTACAAAGCTCATCTGTAAATAGCCCATCCAATCTACCTCATCCCCATACTGTATTTATTTCTTTATTTTGCTTCTTTGCACCCCAGTATTTCAACTTGCACATTCATCTTCTGCACATCCTACCATTCCAGTGTTTAGTTGTTATATTGTAATTACTTTGCCACCATGGCCTATTTATTTCCTTACCTCTTTTATCCTACCTCATTTGCACATGCTGTATATAGATCTTTCTACTGTATTATTGATTGTATGTTTGTTTATTCCATGTGTAACTCTGTGTTGTTGTATGTATCAAACTGCTTTGCTTTATCTTGGCCAGGTCGCAGTAGCAAATGAGAACTTGTTCTCAACTTGCCTACCTGGTTAAATAAAGATGAAATATATATATATTTTTAATCATGCCGTGGGGATGTTTTTTCAGTGTCAGGGACTGGGAGGCTAGTCAGGATCAAGGCAAAGATGAACGGAACAAAGTATAGAGAGATTCTTGATGAAAACCTGCTCCAGAGCGATCAGGTCCTCAGCCTGGGTGACAAGTTTCAGGCCAAGTTTCTGAATGTCCTTGAGTGCTCCTGCCAGAGCCATGACTTGAACCGATCGAACATCTCTGGAGAGACCTGAAAATAGCTGTGCAGCAACGCTCCCCATCCAACCTGACAGAGCTTGAGAGGATCTGCATAGAAGAATGGGAGAAACTCCCCAAATACAGGTGTGCCAAGCTTGTAGCGTCATACCCAAGAAGACTCGATGCTGTAATCGCTACCAAAGGTGCTTCAACAACGTACTGAGTAAAGGGTCTGAATACTTATGTAAATGTGATATTTCAGTTTTCATTTTTTATAAATTAGCAAACATTTCTAAAAACCTGTTTTTTGCTTTGTCATTTAGGGGTATTGTGTGTACATTGATGACAAAAAATGATTTAATCCATTTTAGAATAAGGCTGTAACGTAACAAACTGTGGAAAAAGTCAAGAGGTCTGAATACTTTCTGAAGGCACTGTAATTTTTCTTCATATGACAAGGATTGAAAATATTTGCCAGTAGATTGTCAATGTGATTCATGACAATGACTGCTTGTCTAGCTTGCTAGCTAAGATTTTGAAAGTGTGATGTTGACATGATCAGTCCAATCAAAGCTACGGTAGATATAACGTGAATTTACATCATTTTAACCTTTATTTAACTAGGCAAGACAGTTAAGAACAAATTTTTATTTACAATGATGGCCTAACAAAAGGCAAACGGCCTCCTGCGGGAATGGGGGCTGGGATTTAAAAAAGTAAATAAAAATATATAAATATAGGACCCAACACACATCACGACAAGAGAGACAACACAACACTACATAAAGAGAGACCTAAGACAACAACATAGCAAAGCAGCAACACATGACAACACAGCATGGTAGCAACACAACATGACAACAACATGGTAGAAATACAACATGGTAGCAGCACAAAACATGGTACAAACATTATTGGGCACGGTCAACAGCACAAAGGGCAAGAAGGTAGAGACAACATCAAGCAAAGCAGTCCAATGGCATTGAGTATTCTTGGATGGGCATTTCTAATGTAAATCTATGGCATCACTCAAGGGGGATTGAACTTTCAAGCTCTCCCTGTAGATTTTGCGGTGACGTAGTGTCCCCATGATTGGCAGAACACTGAGCCAATCACGGCGCAACTAGAGAAGATTACCAAACCCTACACTCTGTATTTTCCACTGGCTACCCTCCACCACAGAAAGCACTGAGCTAGTCTGAAACACCTACATTTTGGAGCTGCCTTACTCAAGAAAGCAAAAGGAGACCATGTTTGTATTCGGCTTTATTAACTCAATTTTTTTAAACAATGTTTGCAAACTGATATGTGACATGTATTAATGCCAAAATAACATGCAAAACAGGCAACAACAAGAAAAACGTTTTTTTTTTTTTTTTTGCCAAACAGGTCGCCACTGGTGCCTCTATACTGAGGCCTGAGTAATGTGGTTAAAACTCCCTTAGGGTCAAATGTTTGAGAGCCTTTCTTTGTCCAAATTGAATGAAAGTATTTTTTTCTGATATGTTCACCTTGAAAGTGGTCTAAAGTTGAGTTGAGTCCATTCTTCATTCCAATCATGCTCATTAGTTTCTCATATGGCTCATATACTGTAACAGGATCTAGCATGTAAGAGATGGCATGGAGCCTTAACATGAAACCAGTTCAAATTTGAATTAATTTAATTGATTTATAAATTTCTTGAGCTTATACAACTGTATTCAATCTGGGTAGCCTAGTGATTAGAGGAATTGGGCCAGTAACCAAAAGGTTGCTGGATCGAATCCCCGAGCTGATAAGGTAAAAATCTATCATTCTACTCCTGAACAAGGCAGTTAACACACTGTTCCCCGGTAGGCCTTCATTGTAAATAAGAATTTGTTCTTAACTGACTTGCCTAGTTAAATAAAGGTAAAAAAATAAATCCACAGTCTGAGTTTTGTAAAACGTCCGCCCCACCACTTGTTTTGGTAAACAGTTGAGGGATGGGGCAGGAGAGATGTAACCACTCAAATTCATAGACGGAGCTTTGGATGCAAGGACTAATCAACCATGAGATGCTTTGAAGCTATACAATGTTTGTTTACAATTACATATTTACAAACAATGGAGTAAAACAAGTTTATTTTGGTTTCAGTTGGGTTTAGGCAGTTATGCTAAGCTTATGAGGCAAGTCACATTCTTCAAGAATCAGTCTTTGTAAACAGTGTATAGCTTAGAAATGTGTTTAAAATTATACTTTTTTATCTCAATCTATGAATTTGAAAGTGGCCACATATCTCCAGTCCCATCCCACAGCTTTGTACCAAACCAAGTGGGTAGGGCTGCCGTTTGGCTGAAACACGAATTAAGGATTGTACCTTAAATTCTGGAGAGAATGCCAGTGATTGTGACCAAAATAAAACAAAAACAAACTAATAATTACCACATACACAAACTTCCATCAGTTTTTATTCTCAGTCGCACTTTTCAGATGCTAAATTAAGACAAAAAAGACTAACAAATGAAAATTTTTAATTTTCACAAGACACGTGTTAACAGGCTTCATTAATATCGGATTTCAAAAAGGGGTGTATTGTCGTCTGAATAAAGACATGTCTCTTAAATGGCTTCACTGCTGTGACATCTGTGGAATTCTTCTGGGAACATATACTGGCATTCAAGTTACAATAACGTAAGAAACAATTCTCATTCAAACACATAGTCATGGCTTTTCAGTGATAGTTTTATCTCATAAAATAGAACATCACAGCATCAAAATTTGAATTTACAGACGTGTCTTATCTTTCATATTAACCTCTGAAAGAAGTCTGGTAGAATACAAAGACCGTGTCTAATATTTTTTTTTAATATATATTTTTTTAAAGGTGGTGCTCCTCGATCTCAGAGTATCACTGGCAACTACTTACAGTAGGAAGGGGAAAGGAGAGAGAAAGTGAGAAAGAGATCTCTTAAAACCCTGGAGTTACAGATGAAGAGGGGGGGTGGAAGAGTGCGTTGAGTAGTAATGAACCCTGAGTGAACGCTGCATAGTGCCCACGTCTCTGATCACTTATATAAAACAACACTTGCTCTGTCCCTCCCTAAGCGTTTAGTTGAATTAATAACTACAGATAAGGATATTAATAAAGGGCATTTGTAATTATGTTTCACTTGATGAAGGTGGAAGGACCAATTACTGTCCCTAATAGTTAAAATAATACTGGTTATGGCTACTTATACTATACTAATACTATTGCACACTTTGTACCGGCTTAACTCTGTCTTGACTCTTCACAGCTAGGATCTGTGTTTGTGTTTACAGTGGTAATGACGCCACTGCCAGGTAAAGATGTTGTGTTCAGTCTGTATAGTAAATATGTTTTGGTGTCTGAGTATCCATGGTTTCTGTGCGTTATGATGATGTGGGCAAGGTGTTGCCCAGTCAAGCCAGTTGTAGCCTTATTGTAGTTGGTGCCGTATGGCTTAACGGACAGGACGGATCTAGAGGCGTGACGAGACACTGATCCTGTAGGGGCGGGGCTTCATGGTGAGCCCAAAGTCGGTACTGAGGTCCAGCTCTTGTCCCGGAACATTCTCGATACACAGCCGATGGAGCAGTGTGGTCAGGAATACAAACATCTCCAACCGAGCGAACCCATCACCCAGGCAACGTCTTTTACCCATCCCGAAGATCATGACCTTCTCTGTCAGGTCTTTGTTGAGCAGTCCCTCTTTACCCAGGAAGCGCTCGGGGCGGAACACATCCGGGTCACCCCACAGATCTCTACAAATGAGGAAAATGATAGCCAACCATTCACAACCACAACAAAGTTGTGTTCATTAGAGCACACAAAGGAAAACGTTTCGTAACTTGGAAACAAAAATGAGCAGAGTCCAGATAGTCAGTCCCTCACTTTAGTCCCTCCCTGCTGGTTGGTGCCTAGTGAACATGACCAAGACCAGTTGAACACTCAAACACATGCAAATATATTGTGAGAGAGCTGACATCTCCAAAAGGTAATGTCACCTCCTCAGTGTTGGGGAGTAGTGAACTACATGTAGTTCAACTAGTAATATAGCTACATTTTGCTTTATCTTGGTGGTAGTTGAACTCAATTCAAATCTAGGTAGTGTTTTCAGTAGTTAATTACTTGTTTGCCATGTAGTGGTGTAGCTATAAATACTGGAACTACACACTACTTTTAAAAAAGGGGGGGAATTAGGCAAGAATTTTCTTTCTTTTTCGGCATCAGACCTGTTAAATTCTCACTTAAAATATCGTTTTTTTGTTTAATAGGCTAAATTACACAATCTGTTAACATCTAAAATCAGATAAAATCTGACTCCAGAGTGATCTGTTCTTATAATTTGTAGTCTATGACATTTCAGATTTAGATATGATAATTCTTCACAAAGTAGTTTGGATGTAGTGAACTACTTTTCCAAAGTAACTTCAGTTAAGTAAACTATATGTTTCTTAAGGGTAGCTTTACTGTAGCTTAACCTCTTCCATTCTGAAGTAATGGGTAACTTGGCCAGCTATACTTTCAAAGTAACTTCCCCAACACTGCACAAAGGACTAAAATGTAACATAAATTGAGATGTGTGCTTTAAAACATATACAGATAACACTCACATGTCATGATTAACCTGATACTGATTGATGAAGACACAGGTGTCCTTTGGAATGAAGTATCCATTGAGTGTGATGTTTTGTGTGGTGCTTAAGGGAAGAAAAGCATGGGGGAAAAATACTATGTAAATCTCAACTTTCCCAGAGATAACGCTTTGACCTGAACATGCTAACAGACAGGCACCATGCAGATGTAAATATTACAAATTGTTACTGTGACTGTTATCAGAGCCTCACCAGTGTGGTATGGTGAAAGGGACATAGGATGTGTGACGGAACACCTCGTATAAGAAGGACTCGGTAAAAGGCATCCTGGGCTTGTCTTCAAACCGAGGTAGTCTGGATGGGCCAATGTGGTCGTCTGAACCAGAGAAAGGCAAAAACATACAGTCACAATCAAAATACCTCGGTGAAGAAAGTCACAAGAAAAGAATGTACCTGAAAGTGAAAATAGAGAGAAAAGGATCAGCGACATTACAGAGGCAATCAGAACAAGTGAGACCCAGGAAGAAAGAAAGACGATTGGATTATTGCCATCTAGTCTTACATTTCCATTCGCAAGTAAGGGGATGATTTGTGTGGCGTGATTCTCATATGGTGCAATACCCCTGCGTGTGATCCCCTTTGTTCCTGTCAGAGTAGACTGTCCAAGTATCCAACATCTCTCTCTCTCTTTTCTCTCTCTCTGTCTCTGTGAATGAATCGTGCTTACTGAACAGACTGTACCAGTTTTCTCAGCCCACTTCAAAAATTGCTCCGGCGTTGGCGAATTCATGACCTTTTGAATGTTACCATGGCGAGCAATGGTCTCTAGCCATTGAGGACGGAATGGGGGGTAGGGTGGGGGGACGCGTCTCTCAAAGATTAGATCATTGTGTGGAACTGCACAGACGGCCTATCAAACTGGCAAACTGGCTGGTACTGTAGGAGACTCTGCTCATTAGGATGTGCTGTTTGACAACACAGGAAGTACTTTCATTCATAAAACTCCTGAACTCTCACCTATTTTTATAAAACAAAGTGATTATTCTTAACAAGTAAAGCAGACACACAAGCAGGCGTACAAAGAGACTAAGTATAAGGAGACAACAAGTCCATTTAGCGCTACAAGGGCAGACAGTACAGTATTACAGTTTTCTATAGGAAAAGTACTGTTCAGTCATACAGGAAGAAGTATTACTACACAGGATGTACAGTACCAATCTCCTGGTGTATTTTGAGCTGGATGTCAGGAAACTTGATGAGGTATAAGAGGCTCCACTGTAAACCAGCTATGATGGTATCGAATCCTGTAATGTAAAAAAACCTCATATGTAACGTTAGTTACAATCGTCGTTATCACCGTCGTATCTATGCTATGAACGCCAACTTAATGAAGTTGCTCTAGAGTTGGTCTGTTCAAACGTATTGTTCAACCCATCACTGCTGGGAATGGTGATCCTCCAGAAGAAAAATACATCTGGATTTGGAAATCGAGTCTCAGCAAACATACTACAGCCACAGCCCTGAAATCGCCATAATACCAAGGTCTGTTTATAAACTTCTTGTAAAGAATTAACGTACTGTGCAATAGCCTAGTGTAAATATGCTGTTTATAAGCAGAGCTTCAAATCATTTGTTGCCAAACTTCTCTGTTCCATCTCTCTCACCTGCTCCAAAGATGTCGATGACAGTGTGTATGATCTGGGAGTTGGACAGCACTGTGGTGTCTTCATCCTCTTGCCGCTCCTCACAGAGGGCAATCAGAGCATCTGTGATGTCACGTATACAGTCCTGGAAACACACACATCATCACAGCTTTAGTTAACACTTTACTTTACACTCTACTTAATACCTGCAGCTGTATTTGTATTTGTATTTATTAGGGATCCCCATTATCGGCAGCAGCATACCACCCTGCATACTTCCCTGCATTGCTTCTGAAGCTAAGCAGGGTTGGTCCTGGTCAGTCCCAGGATGGGAGACCAGATGCTGTTGGAAGTGGTGTTGGAGGGCCAGTAGGAGGCACTCTTTCCTCTGGTCTAAAAAAAAAAAATCCCAATCCCAAAGTGTAGGGTGCTGTCTTTCAGATGGGATGTTAAACGGGTGTCCGTCATTAAAGATACCATGGCACTTATTGTAAGAGTAGGGGTGTTAACCCTGGTGTCCTGGCTAAATTCCCAATCTGGCCCTCAAACCATCATGGTCACCTAATAATCCCCAGTTTACAATTGGCTCATTCATCCCCCTCCTCTCCCCTGTAACTATTCCCCAGGTCGTTGCTGTAAATGAGAACATGTTCTCAGTCAACTTACCTGGTAAAATAATGGATAAAAAAAGACATCTGCTGCCAAGGCAGATAAAACAGTACATTGTATTACACCACTATATTTCTGCAATACAGAATGTATAATACTACTGTGTTGAGTGTGTATGCTAGCTCTTGTGTGTGTCTCTTCACAGTCCCCGCTGTTCCATAAGGTGTATTTTTATCTGATTCTACTGCTTGCATCAGTTACCTGATGTGGAATAGAGTTCCATGTAGTTATAGCTCTATGTAGTACTCTGCGCATTCCATAGTCTGTTCTGGACCTGGGGGTTGTGAAGAAATCTCTGGTGACATGTCTTGTGGGATATGCATGGGTGTCCGAGCTGTGTTCTAGTAGTGTAAACAGCTCAGTGCATTCAGCTCGTCAACACTTCTTACAAAAACAAGTAGTGATGAAGTCAATCTCTCCTCCACTTTGAGCCATGAGAGATTGACATATATACACTGCTCAAAAAAATAAAGGGAACACTTAAACAACACAATGTAACTCCAAGTCAATCACACTTCTGTGAAATCAAACTGTCCACTTAGGAAGCAACACTGATTGACAATAAATTTCACATGCTGTTGTGCAAATGGAATAGACAAAAGGTGGAAATTATAGGCAATTAGCAAGACACCCCCAAAAAAGGAGTGATTCTTTTTTGGGGGTGTCTTGCTAATTGCCTATAATTTCCACCTTTTGTCTATTCCATTTGCACAACAGCATGTGAAATTTATTGTCAATCAGTGTTGCTTCCTAAGTGGACAGTTTGATTTCACAGAAGTGTGATTGACTTGGAGTTACATTGTGTTGTTTAAGTGTTCCCTTTATTTTTTTGAGCAGTGTATATAATTAATGTTAGCTGCCTGTGTACTTTTAAGGGCCAGCCGTGATGCCCTGTGGTGAGCCAATTGTAATTTTCCAAAGCCCCTCTTTGTGGCACCTGACCACATGACTGAACAGTAGACAAAATTTGCAACCGTAGGACCTGCTTTGTTGATAGTGTTGTTAAGAAGGCAGAGCAGCACTTTATTATGGACAGACCTTTCCCCATTTCAGCTACTGTTGCACCAATATGTTTTGAACATGACAGTTTAATGCTGTAATGCTTTAAAATGTATTAAAAGCACGTACAGTACCAGTCAAAAGTTTGGACACACCTACTCATTCAAGGGTTTTTCTTTATGCTTACTATTTTCTACATTGTAGAACAGTAGTGAAGACATAAAAACTATGAAATAAAACATATGGAATCATATACTAACCAAAAAAGTGTTGAACAAATCAAACTATATTTTAGATTTTAGATTCTTCAAAGTAACCACCCTTTGTTTGATGACAGCTTTGCACACTCTTGTCATTCTCTCAAACAGCTTCACCTGGAATGCTTTTCCAACAGTCTTGAAGTTCCCACATATGCTGAGCACTTGTTGGCTGCTTTTTCTTCACTCTGGGGTCCAACTCATCCCAAACCATCTCAATTGGGTTGGGGTCAGGTGATTGTGGAGGCCAGGTCATCTCATGCAGCACTCCATCACCCACCTTCTTGGTGAAATAGCCTTTACACAGCCTGGAGGTGTGTTGGTTGATTGTCCTGTTAAAAAACAATTGATAGTCCCATTAAGCACAAACCAGATGGGATGGCATATCACTGTAGAATGCTGTGGTAGCCATGCTGGTTAAGTGTGCCTTGAATTCTAAATAAATCACAGACAGTGTCACCAGCAAAGCACCCCCACACCATCACACCTCCTCCTCCATGCTTCACGGTGGGAACTACACATCATCTGTTCACCTACTCAAAGACGCGCCGGTTGGAACCAAATATCTCAAATTTGGATTTCCTCCGGTCTAATGTCCATTGCTCGGGTTTCTTGGCCCTAGTAAGTCTCTTCTCCTTATTGGTCTCCTTTAGTAGTGGTTTCTTTGCAGAAATACTGACCATGAAGGCCTGATTTACGCAGTCTTCTCTGAACAATTGATGTTGAGATATGTCTGTTACTTGAACTCTGTGAAACATTTATTTGAGCTGCAAATTCTGAGGCTGGTAACTCTAATGAACTTATCGTCTGCAACTCTGAATCTTCCTTTCCTGTGGCGGTCCTCATGAGAGCAAGTTTCATTACAGTGCTTGATGGTTTTTGCGACTGCACTTGAAGAAAGTATCAAAGTTGTTGACATTTTCCGAATTGAGTGACCTTCATGTCTTCAAGTAATGATGGACTGTTGTTTCTCTTTACTTATTTGAGCTGTTCTTGCCATAATAAGGACTTGGTCTTTTACCAAATAGGGCTATCTTCTGTATACCACCCCTACCTTGTCACAACACAACTGATTGTCTCAAACGCATTAAGAAGGAAATAAATTACACAAATTAACTTTTAACAAGGCACACCTGTTAATTGAAATGCATTCCAGGTGATTACCTCATGAAGCTGTTTGAGAGAACCACAAAAGTGTGCAAAGCTGTCATCAAGGCAAAGGGTGGCTACTTTGAAGAATAGAAAATATATTTTGATTTGTTTAACGCTTTTTTGGTTACTGCAAGATTCCATATGTGTTATTTCATAGTTTTTGTGTCTTTGCTATTATTCTGCAATGTAGAAAATAGTAAAAATGAAGAAAAACCCTTGAATGAGTAGGTGTGTCCAAACTTGTGGCTGGTACTGTATGAGCCTTTATAATGTCTAATAATAAGGCTTATATGTTATGTCTCTCTAAGTAAGCCTATACATGTGGCTAGTCCTAACCTAGCCACTCCAGGTTATATCTGTGTCATATTCCAAATACTGATTTCAAATTAAATGTAATCCTTTCAAATTCACAAAACCCTCATACACAACCCGCCAATCAAATGTACCATCAAATTGTGAGAGTGAGACTGACAGTAAATGACAGCATCTTCTAGAAAACATGTGAGCCTGGGTCTTCCACCAGATTGATAATTCCTCATTAAAGAGTGCGTGCGAGCATTTTAGCCCCTGCGCAAGATCAAAGGTTCACTTTAGCCTCACCCGATATATATAAGCCTGGTCTGGCCTGCCCTCCTACCTAGAGTATAGGTCTCTTATATTGTAGCTCAACTATTTCAATATTTCAAATGACTACCTGTTCAATCTATTCCCTACTGTAATATACAACCTGTTATATGTAACCTAAAATCACAAGCAAAAACATGCTTTCCAAAAAGGAACTTTCCTTTCTACCTAATCTACCTCTGCTCATGCTATATCTCCCTCACTCTATCCCATCTCTTCCTTTCTTTCCCCCCTGCATTATTCCTTCTCTCTCTGTCTATCCCTCTAACACTGAAACAGATCCCTCAATGACTGGCTGGTTTTCTGTGCCTCTGTACCAGAATCTGATTGCACAGATCATATATTTCTAACAGTTTACTTATCTACCAAATTCAGCCTAAATGTCATATGAAAATAGAGATTTCTCTACAAGTTGATGTCTGCAAAAACGATTACGTCAACTTTCTGTTTCAGTGAATACACATTACAGAATATACGCCTCTAGGCAATAGTTTTAATAGCACATGTATCAACATATCTTACCTCTGTCTCAAGCTGTAACAGTAGAACGGTTGAATGTCAATTGGATATCTTATCATACATTGCAATATTATCATACTGTCTGCTTTCAGGGTCTGTTAATTAAACACCAAACAGAAGAAAACTGAAACAGGGAGGGACTACGTGGACTTGTCCAAAAAAAGGACTAATTTTAAATTTTCCACTGAGAAACTTTATAAAACGTTTTCTGTGGCATGCTCTAATTTGCATGACCCAGGTGTGGCTCAAACCTTGTCAAAGGTCTCCAGGTGCTCCTCAATGTTGTGTTCCATGAAGCTGTTCATTCTCCTGATGTGCTGGACCATCTTACGCAGGGACGGGCTCGGCAGGTAGCGGAACACAGGGAAGAAGTCGACCATGTTGCCTGCAGCGAAGATCCGCAACACCTCGTTGTTGATGTGCACAATAGTGAGGAACTCCTTGTCATTGTAGTCATACCTCTTCCCGAAACACAGAGCACACACCACATTGGCCACCGACATAACCAGCGGGACCACAGGGTCCAGACCTAGCCCCTCGCTCGCCTCTGATCGCTCCCAAATGGCCTCCACCATCCCAGCTGCCTCAGCGCACACGTGCTCCTCTAGCAGACAGGTGGTGTCGGGACCCCGCGGCTCTGCCTGCGAGAAGGAGCGTAGGGCGTTCTTGCAGAGCTTCTTGTGGAGCACCCAGGCGGGGCCATACTTCTCACTGAAGGTCATGCTGGTGCCATTGGCCACGGCAGAGAAGGTGAAGAGGTCAGGGCGTCCAGCGAAAGCCTCACCCTGCCGAACCAGCGCCTGCCTAATGGTGGCATAGCCGCTAAGCACCACCACAACAAGGGAGCCCATACGCATCTGGAAGACGTCTCCGTACTGCAGCCGGAGCTGCGTCAGTGACAGGTGGATCTGGTCGCCCATCTGGAACAGGTTACCCACCAGGGGCCAGGGGGTCGGCCCCGGTGGCAGGGTGCCTTTGGGGTGTCCCGCACCCTCTCGCTTGCGGCCCCTGAGAGCCACTAGAAGCAGGGTGAGGGTACAGAGAGCCATGGTGACTCCGGAGAGGGACATACTGAGGCCATCCTTGGGGAATATCCCAAATGTCAGCCTCATATTGCCGTCTGAGAGCTCCCTAGCCAGGACAGAAGCACTAAGACACAAACTAGAATCTGGAAGAGAGAGTGAAAACAAATACTTTATCACTTTCATAAACATGAAAGAAAAAGAAAGAAAGATAATCTGTTCAGAATAGTCCTGTATGAGAACACAACTGTTTAGGTTTTTATTTCACAGAAATAAGAATCTATGATTTTATGGCAATAAGAAAATAAAGTGGTATCTCCCAATGAACTACCAACATGTAGCCTACTTTTGTTTAACAAGTAGTCAATGCATAAATTTGATGACAACCAAAAGACAATGATATGTTACTCACCAGACGCGAGCAGTGAAAGTTCTCTTAAGTTGGAGACTGTCTAATGAGTGCAGTTTGACCTACTGCAATGCAAATTGCCGGGGGACGCAAAACTGGATACACTTTGCAAGAGGACTGGCGCTAGGCAGGGCCAAGTACCACGAGAGGCAGCAACAAGATCAGCCTATTTAAGCAGACACTGCAAACTGGTGCGCATTCAATTGAACAACTTCATAGAGCTTGATCTAGCATCCCAGCCCATTATCAGCCTGAAAATGTCACCCTGGCACGTTTTTGCAAAAAGATAAAATGTCACAGTAGCTGATGTTTTTTCAATACAATGCAGTTAATGGAAAAAGATGAGTGTCACAGGGTTGATGTTTATCTCAGTACATTCAATTGGAAAAGATAAGCATCAGCCAATTTAATCTTATGTCAATAAATTGCAGTCAATGGGAAAATGTGAGCTTTAAAGAGTTGATGCCTAAGTGAAAACATTGCATTCAATGGGAGAAGATTAGCATCACAATATGGATACATAGAAAAAGGCCTCACAGAAAATACACACTCCTCTCTCGCTCTGTCTCTCTCTTTTTTAATCTATTTTTCCCTCCTGTCTATCTCTCTCTTCCCACCTCCCTTCTTCAACCTCTCCCTCTCTCTCTCCCCCCTCCCCCTCCCCCTCCATTATACCTACCTTCATCTTTCCCTCTCCCCTCTAACCTATTTCTGTCCCTCCTCTTTCTCCCTCTTCTCTTTCCCAACTCCACCTCTCTCTCCACTTTCCCACCTCCACAGACAGGATATTCACTCATAGATATGCATCAAGGGTATTGGACCATGAAGTGCATTCGGAAAGTATTCAGACCCCGTCCCTTTTTCCACTTTTCGTTACGTTACAGCCTTATTCTAAAATTTAATAAATATATTTTCCCTCATGAATCTACACACAATAGCCCATAATGACAAAGCCAAAACAGGTTTTAAGAAAATAAAAACAGAAATACCTTATTTACATAAGTATTCAGACCTTTGCTATGAGACTCGAAATTGAGCTCAGGTGCACCCTGTTTCCATTGATCATCCTTGAGATGTGTCTACAACTTGATTGGAGTTCACCTGTGGTAAATTCAAATGATTGGACATGATTTGGAAAGGCACACATATATAAGGTCCCACAGTTGACAGTGCATGTCAGAGCAAAAATCAAGCCATGAGGTCGAAGGAATTGTCTGTAGAGCTCTGAGACATCATTGTGTTGAGGCAACGATCTTGGGAAGAGTACCAAAAAATGTCTGCGGCACTCCACCAATCAGGCCTTTATGGTTGAGTGGCTAGACAAACGCCACTCCTCAGTAAAAGGCACATGACAGCCCGCTTGGAGTTTGCCAAAAGGAACCTAAAGGACGTTCAGACCATGAGAAACAAGATTCTCTGGTCTGATGAAACCAAGATTGAACTCTTTGGCCTGAATGCCAAGAGTCAGCTCTGGAGGAAACCTGGCACCATCCCTACAGTGAAGCATGGTGGTGGCAGCATCATGCTGTGGGGATGTTTGTCAGTGGCCGGGACTGGGAATCTAGTCAGGATCAAGGGAAAGATGAACAGAGCAAAGTACAGAGAGTTCCTTGATGAAACCTGCTCCAGAGCGCTGAGGACCTCAGACTGGTGCGAAGGTTCACCTTCCAAAAGTACAATGACCCTAAGCACACAGCCAAGACAATGCAGGAGTGCCTTCGGGACAAGTCTCTGAATGTCCTTCAGTGACCCAGCTGGAGCCCGGACTTGAACTCGAATGAACATCTCTGTAGAGACCTGAAAATAGCTGTCCAGCTCAATACCTTGACTTTGTTGTCCTTAAGCCACTTTGCTACAACTTTGGAAGTATGCTTGGGGTCATTGTCCATTTGGAAGACCCATTTGCAACCAAGCTTTCACTTTCTGACTGATGCCTTGAGATGTTGCTTCAATATGTTCACATAGTTTTCCTTCTCATGATGCCATCTATGTTGTGTGTGCACCAGTCCCTCCTGCAGCAAAACAACATGATGCTGCCACCACCGTGCTTCACGGTTGGGATGGTGTTCTTCGGCTTGCAAGCATCCCCCTTTTTCCTCCAAACATTGGAATGGCAAATGGTCATTGTGACCAAACAGTTTTATTTTTGTTTCATCAGACCAGAGGACATTTCTCCAAAAAGTATGATCTTTGTCCCAATGTGCAGTTGCAAACCGTAGTCTAGCATTTTATGGCGGATTTGGAGCAGTGGCTTCTTCCTTGCTGAGCGGCCTTTCAGGTTATGTCGATTTAGGACTCGTTTTACTGTGGATATAGATCATTTTGTACCTGTTTCCTCCAGCATCTTCACAAGGTCCTTTGCTGTTGTTCTTGTATTGCACTTTTCGTACCAAAGTACGTTCATCTCTATTAGACAGAACGCCTGAGCGGTATGACGGCTGCGTGGTCCCATGGTGTTTACGCTTGCGTACTATTGTACTATTTGCATATCAGTTCATGAACCATGTCAAAAATCTCTTCACAACTATTTTGGAATCTATGTGGCACGGCTGTCATTTTTTTTCGGTCCTTAAATTAAGCTGGTATACTTTCTTATTGATCATGATTTTCTTTAACCAATTATGGTCTTCAATGCAGGGCCGACAGACAAGTTCCTTACCTTTTCCCCTGTCCACTTTCCTCTTCCATTTTGCATTTTTGTAATGCTGCAATTAGTTGGTTGTAATTCTGGGTAAAGCGGACATTTCCATATGTTTTTGTTAGCTGCATGTATGACATAACTCCACCAGTCGTAATTATGATATAATTTATGAAGAGTATACCTTTTCATTTTTTTTATTTCTAAGAATAATGTTTTTTTAATCAATTAGTATATTTGAGTTTAAACACGATATTTTTGTAGTATTTGTCTGTCTTTACAGGTGGATTACATTGAAATTGCAACCATCTTTCTATGGATTGTTTTAAAAATAGCGATATTTGGGAGATGATTTCCTTTTCAAATAACTGAAAGCGAGAGGTTGTAAACTGAATAAAGGGGAAAAGGCCTTTCTTGAACATAGGGTACAAATTTTCTAGAGAACCAGTTTGGATTTAACTATAATTTTTGTATGACTGAAGCCTTTAGTGAGAGGACCAATGCTTTTCTGCCCTCCGAATTCATATTCATTATATAAATAGGCCCGTTTAATTTTGTCTGGCTTGCCATTTTTTCTCATATAATTAAAAAAAACTGTTCACTAGGTGGAGGCAAGACCATAAGCAAATTGTTAAACTAGGATATGATTAAAGAGTTAATCAGCGTGATTTTTTTATACAAATAGAAAGGTATTTGCCTTTCCATGGTAATAAGATCTTATCTATTTTTGCTAACTTTCTATTAAAATGTTTTTGAATGATATCATTTCTTTCTTTCGGGATATGTATACCAAGTATGTCCATATCACCATCACACCATTCTATTGATAAACTACATGACAATGTAAAAGTTTTATTTTTTAGTGACCCAATATGAAATATAGTAAGTACACTTATCATAATTTGGTTGTAATCCAGAGAGGTTAGAACATTTATCTAGATCCTCTATGAGGCTGTGGAGGGATCCAAGTTGTGGATTTAAAAGAAAACATGAATAATCAGCTTACAATGTCACCTTTGTTTTTAAGCCGTGTATTTCTATTCTCTTGATATTATTGTTGGATCTGATTTTAATAGCTAACATTTCGATGGCCATAATAAATATATATGCAGATAGTTTTACTCCTCTTGACAGTTTTCAACTTTCTGAGAAGTAGCATTATTTACTATTTTACACCTAGGGTGTCACACCCTGATCTGTTTCACCTGTCTTTGTGCTTGTCTCCACCCCCCTCCAGGTGTCGTCTATCTTCCCCATTATTTATACCTGTTTTCTCTGTTTGTCTGTTGCCAGTTTGTTTTGTTGTGTGAAACCTACTGGCATTTTCCCACCTTGCGCCTGTCTGTTCTAGTTCCTGTTTACTAGTTTTTCCCGGTTTTGACCATTCTGCCTGCTCTGGTCCTGAGACTGCCTGCCGTTCTGGACCTTTTGCACCATATCTGGATTACTGCCTTCTGCCTACCCTTGACCTGTCGTTTTGCCTGCCCCTGTACTAGTAATAATCTTTTGTTACTTTGACACTGTCTGCATCTGGGTCTTACCTGAAACGTGATAGTACGAACTGGCCAGCACGTCATCCGGATCCATGGACTGCCAGTAGACGTGGTCTACGACCAGGATCCTCAGTTCTCGTCCCGGTTCTGGAAGGCATTCTGCACACTCATTGGGTCGTCGGCTAGCCTGTCCTCCAGGTTCCACCACCAGTCCAACGGCCGGGTGGAGTCCCGCAAACTTCCCCCCTGCTTCATTGTCTCTTTCACCATCCCCAAGATCATTAGCCGCTCTGCTGTTTCTCTTCTGTTGCCCCATACCCTCCGTATCCATCCCACTTTTCATGTCTCTAGGATTAAACCTATGACTCACAGCCCTTTGTCTCCTGTTTCTGCCTGTCCTGACCCCGAGCCTGCCTGCTGTTCTGTACCTTATTGGTTCTGCCCTGGATTACGGACCTCTGCCTGCCTTTGACCTGTCTTTTGCCTGCCCCCTGTTTGGGTCAGTAAACATCTGTGACTCTAGCTGTCTACATCTGGGTCTTATGCTGAGTTCTGAGAGACAAAGTATTCTGAGGAATGTTCAGAGTGGTCTTTTTATGGATTATTTGAGAAATGATAAGTATTAAATCATTGCACAGGACTTGACTTACCCCTAACCAATAGAGCTAATAAATGCTTAGAAGATTTCTTCCACCCTAGTAATGCATTTTGAAATAAGACCATACCCTGTCAAATAGAACCAATGAATGTTGAACATGATTTTCTGTTAACTTAACTTAAAAGGCTCCAATCTAATGTACTCCCGATGGAGTTTTTTTAATATCCCAAATGATGACATTCTAAACCAATTCGTGAGTAGGCAAAATGGATACTGCATCTGTTTCCCTGTTATCTCAGGTGCCAAACTTATTATAGACCAAGTGCGACATCTCCTGGGGATGGAGACAGTGCAACCCAGTTACAGTTTTTCTCAATTGCTAAAACACTAAAACCCATTGGCTGAACAAAGTTCTCAGTTGCCTGGACTTATTTAGCTAATTATGCAGTCTGTTGTCAATACCTTAAACCATTTCACATGGTAAAACACAATTTGCAGATCTCACTTAGACTTTTCAGCAAAACTCTAAACACATTCTCATTCTCAAAACACATTCTGCACTCTAATGCACATGTCATCCATACTGGTAAACACAAGTGGCAACAATCAAATACAAATAGAGAACACATGTCATTGATTGAACACAACCACTCAAAATTGATTTAACCTGTTTCAAATGATGCGACACAACCAATATAAGCCAGTTCAGAGAGCAAACAGGTTGTTGAAGGTGGGAAAGAGAAAGTCTGAGAATGGATAGAAGAAACAATGTGAGAGGACGAGGACGAGTGCGTATGTGAGGTGGGTGACGAGGAGGAGGGCAAGAAAGAGGAAGAGGAGGACAAAGAGGAAGAGGAAGACAAAGAGTGGAAATATCTGATGAAATTCGAGCATCAGTTATAGACCATGTTCTTGTCCATGGACTGACAATGAGGGAAGCAGGACTTAGAGTGCAACCCAATTTGAGCCGATTTTCTGTGTCCACCATGGTAAGGACATTCAGAGAAGAGAACAGGTACAGTATACTACTGTATTTTTGTAATTGCAAATTTACTGTACTACACTATATGCAGCTGTTTCAATAGACATTTGTAAAGTTAATCACTGTATGTCTTGTACTACATTAATATGTTTTGTAACTGCACAACTACTTTTTGTAGAATTGCAAGGCTGCCACATGCAGGTGGAAGGACAGCTATATTCACTCGGGAGCAAGAGGCTGTTATAGTTGGCATGGTCCTTCAAGATAATGCAATACGACTCAGAGAAATCCAGGAACGAGTGATACAAGACAACACACACTTCCAGGGAATCGACAGTGTGAGCATTTCCACAATTGACCAAAAAAAGTGTATACTAGCTCCTTCCCACAGAATACTGTAGAGGGACAACCTGGTCTCAGAGCAAAACGTATTATATTATCCATGCCACTCCATTTAGTATGTTTGGTTACATTACCTCCATCATAACAGGATGCGAATGAAACAAGTATACAGAGTACCTTTTGAGCGCAACTCACCAAGGGTGAAAGAACTGCGAGCTCAGTATGTGCAAGTGTACATTCAGAAACATTTACTGTAATTCAGATTGTCTACAGTACTAACACATACTATGTGAATGACATTACTCTTCAGTACATACAATGTATGTGAATCGGAAGCCTTATTGTACTCTACAGTATAGCACTGTCTCTGTACGACTTACAAAATCCTACATACAGTATATTGTATTTCTACACAGACAATATTTGATATGGAATCCTTGGACAGACCCCATGAGTTCATCTTTGTCGATGAAGCAGCCTTCAATCTAACAAAGAGGAGAAGGAGAGGCCGAAACATGATTGGACAGCGGGCCATTGTTGAAGTCCCTGGTCAACGAGGTGGCAATGTCACAATCTGTGCTGCTATCAGCAACCATGGTGTTCTACATCACCATGTTACACTCGGGCCATATAAGACCCAGCACCTTCTAAGATTTATTGCCAATCTAAGAGATATTTTATTTGAGCAGCAGGTTCAAGAGCAGCAGGGTCAAGAGCTAAATGAGAATCCCATTCCCACCTATGTGATAGTGTGGGACAATGTCAGTTTCCACCGAGCTGCTCAGGTAAGGGAATGGTTTAACATCAATGGGCAGTTTATGAACTTGTACCTCCCTCCATACTCGCCTTTCCTGAATCCGATTGAGGAGTTTTTCTCCTCTTGGAGATGGAAAGTGTATGATAGACAACCCTACACCAGAGTAAATCTGCTGCAAGCCATGGATTTAGCCTGTGGTGATATAGGTGAGGAATCATGTCAGGGCTGGATACGGCACACAAGAGGCTTCTTCCCCCGTTGCCTCAGGAGGGACAATATTGCTTGTGATGTCGAGGAAGTGCTCTGGCCTGACCCAGCCCAAAGACAAGAAGAAGCACATTGATCACATGTTTACTCCTTTGATTTTTGTCCCTTTTAGTATTGTATACTGTAGTACAGTGCATTGTAGGCTGTATACTGTAGTACAGTGCATTGTAGGCTGTATACTGTAGTACAGTGCATTGTAGGCTGTATACTGTACAATGGACAAATTGTATGGCCCTGAACATTGCGCTTTCCATTTATTAACAGTACTGACTGCTCAATAGATTTTGACTGGTTGCAGGGTCATATCAACAAAGAACAATAATTACAGTATCACAGAGACAAAGGACACGTTTGTGAGATGCAGGGTACAGTACTGTAAAAATAGGGGTACAAGGAGGAGGAAGAACAAAAAAAACAAATTGCAAAGAGCAAAGCAGAGTAGTAATTTCTCATCAATTTTGAGCTACTATGATAGAACATGTTTTCGTTCATCAAAAGACAATGATGGAAAAATATGAATATTTTTTTAGATTAAAAATGTACTTTTCCCGGAGAATTGTATGTTTTGAACAATGTGTTTTCTTTTTTTCAGTGTATTGTTTACTGACTGCTTGAGAGTGTATATCATTTTGATCACTTTGTTTATGTTTGATTTTTTGATTTTTTGAACACAGGTAAAACTGTTTTGAGGCAAATGTTTCATTTTGCGAGAGGAGCCAGAGGTTATGTAAATAGTGCTTGAAGATGAGGTTTTGTGTTTAATGTTTTAAGGAAATGGAGCAAGGTTTCAGAAATTGTGTTTTAGCAATTGAGAAAAACTGTAATACATAATGATCCCTACAAGGAATTACATATGAATCTTAAAATAATAGACATTTAATAAATATTGAAGAATATCCAACAGAGATTGGAAATAACAATATAGAGTAACTTTTTGAAGGTATACTAAAATGAAAACAATGCTTTCCAATATGGGGAAAGTTATCATGTTTGTTTTGTTTTGTCTTAACCCTTGCAATAGGGGAAAACGCTAAATGTGGTTTGAGAGTGATCTGTGTGTTTTAAGCAGTAGTGATGAGGTATTCCTATTGGGAAGAAGGGAGTCCTAGTTGAAGGAAAGATTATGGAGACTAGTGAAAGTAACAAAGACTGGTTATTGGCTTTCAGATAGCAATCCAATAATGTAATATTTTAGTAATTTGAAGGAGTAAAACAGAGGGATTGAGCATTAGGCCTGATATCAAATTAGAGGCTGCTCACTCTTCAAGGCTAGGTCCATTGCTCTCGTGTTTACGTCATCTGTTGTTTGGGTTAGAGATAACCTTCCTGTGGAACAATAGATAGCTGCCAGTACACACTGAACTCAAAAAGGCTGTGAGAGGCACAGTGGGGAAATTTGGGACAGTTTGTAAATAATTGTATGTCAACAGGTCAAAAATATTAAGATTACAAGAGAGCAGTAAATTCGATTAATGATGAAGAATTTTTTGGACTGATTAAAATGTAGCATAGTGAAAACAAAGTACATGTTTATTTGATGTTTTCCAGGACTGATGGAATGTCCGTTACCAAGTTTTCTTTTCATGTTTATCAATGATTCTGTATCTCTCCCTTTCAAAGGACTTCCTGAGGCAGGTGTCTTGGGAGAGCAGTTAAAAGTTTTAAGGGTCCTCCAAAATTAAGCAAGGCCTGGCCATGTTGTTTGTGTTTACCCTACAATTTTTGCCACACACATGCCAGCATCCACACACAACCCACCTGTTAATGTATATTTGTTAGTGGTTCGTACTCTGTTTGATTTAGGAGTGTGGGGTCTTTTTATTTTGTTTTAGTGGGTTTTTCACGGGTTAGAAAGGATGCTGTACACAACTGAAAGTTTCTATTGTCAGAGTTTTGGTTGCGCACATGTAAATTCTCTTGATTAGAAGAAATGTACTGAAAAACCTAATGTAAACCTGATACACACAATGTTTGAAATATCTTTAAATAATGTCTGAGGTACAGGGAAACAAACTCTCACTTAAAAGGGCTGACTGACCTCTGTTCTGACTTCTTGGTGAGACCTGATCACCCCTACTAGGAAGACAGGATACATTTTTTTATGGGCTATGTAAAAACAAATAATTAAGAAGAAGTTTATAATTTATCAATAGTCCTATGTGTGATTCTAACCGTAAGAAGGACAGAGAGAGAGTTGTCTCTAGTCTATTTTACCATTACCTTATGGGATCCAATTATTTCCTGATGGAGTTATCCATAGATAATTCAATTTGATTTATTCTCATTTGTTTATTTTTGATTCAACAGCCAGTGTTGTTGTTTTTTTCAGACACGTGAATCACAATGTGAGTCATGTGTCCAAAGGGGGAATTACCGGTCCCCTGGGGCCCTTTGGTAAATATGTTAAAAAAAAAAAAAAAAAAAAAAAATCCCCCACCTCGTGTGATATGTGTGTATTGCTGTTGTTGTTTTCTTTACTTTGTTTTTGTACTGCTTCAATAACAAGTCTCACCAGATTGGGTCTGCTGGATGGTCAGGATTTTTCCCTAAGGATTAGCCCTCTGATTCCCTGACCTGTAATGCCTCAGTGAGATCGCCAAGGTGATAGGGGTGCATTTAAATACAAATCTGTCATTACCACAAGTGATGAGAAAAGTGAGGATCTTAAATTAAAGTGATAGAACCAACGTGAAGCACTAAGGACTGTCATTCTAAATTTGGGTTGGATAATATATCAATAATTACAATTATGATTTGGAAAGGGGTGGCTTCTAGAGACAGAGCTGTGCCCTAAATACGCGAGGAGAGACACTAGATTGTAGCTTGGGCTAACCTTGCCCCAATCTCATTCTTCGAAAGGTTGGTGTGAAACTGTTATAACATGTGTTCTCTCTCTCTTCCCTGTGAAATGTTATTAACATGCTGTAAGACGATGTGCCTCTCTGGCTGATAGGATTTTGGCAGCTATCTTGTTTTCTACTCCTCCAGAGGATGGTGAAACAGTTAGATGCCAATTCTGGATGAGCCCCCATTTCCCCCTGTAGGTACAGACAATGAGTAATGATTGAAGGTTGTTTTATTTTAACAAGTTGAGGGTAAGGTCATCTAAACCCTTAACCTGTTTACATTATGTGGAAGACTGAGCTGATGAGCAAGTTAAACAACTGGGTTTTATATTTTGACTAGGTGAATGTCCCAGGGACAGTTAGTGAAAACATAGGTCAATGCAATCCGACTGTGGTAAGAAATATGGAAACAATGGTTAACATTGACAGATTTATTCACCTCTGAATCTACAGATCCATTGTGTATTTTTGATTCTCAATCCAATTAATAAATTATAGCCTTTATTATGATTATAGTATTACCATACTAAGTGGATTGTCGAACCCAAAATGAAGGTTTTGAAATGATGAAGTGTCTGTTTTTTTTCTGTGTTGATTTCCATTACTTTAATAGAGTATAGAATATTTTGATATAGAAGCTAAAATCAAAATGCTTACATTAAAATGTAACAATTATTATCACACATAGTGATAAGAGGATGGAATGTAATGGGAATTTTAATGTTTGTGCTTTTCGTATAACTAATTTCTGTGTTCTATTCATGTTCTGTTCTATAAACCAATTTCTGTGTTCATGCAAGTGGTTCACTGAACAAATCCTCCTCTTATCAGCAGCTGCAATTTGGCAGTACACCCAGACCTTGTTTTGATAACAAACTAAAGATGTCTCAGTTTCAAGGTCTCAGCTTAGAGAGGAGAAGCCTTGTGAGGTGTGAATCTGTCACATGTTATGAACCAGAATTGGTCGATCGCATGAATGAAACAAAACGGTAATGATTAATTAATTATGCTAAATCATGCAAATATAACTTATCTGTGTATAGCGTATATAAAACAACTGCTGGGTCTGCCCAGAGAGAGCTCCTGATTGACATGTATATTATGATGCATTGAGTTGGTTGGAACCTCTCCAGCGCGCTGACAATAAACAATGAATAATTTAAGATTGACTTCGAGTGTCCCTGTGCAAGAATTTTCCAACAACATTCCTACCCTTACAACTGCTGAAAACTAATATTTATGTTACAATGCACGTTAGTAGCCTTGATAATCTTTTCAAGGATACTAATAAAACAAATATGAAAATAAGTGCCTTTTTAGAAGACTATTCTGTTCAAGTCTAGCCAGGTAACATGGCATGAACTATAAATTTACAAAAAAAGATCAACTGTGCAAGACAGCTAGACCAAAACAATGGCAAGCTCAGCTTTTATTGATGGATATTTTGCTTGCTAGTGACATTACCGGAATAGCTTGCTACAGTGTAGGACTTTTTTGGTTAGTCTCACAACTAGCTGCAATTGATTTGATATTAGTGGGCACTGTTAACAACTCTACATGTCTGTAGGTAACTCTTTTAGAACAGACACCTAGATAGCTAGGTTGCATCAACTGAATACTAGTTATTCTAGCCAGTTGTTTCTAGCCCAGCTCGATAGCTAGCCTCTCCTAGGTCAGCACCTGGTAAAATCAGGATGTAACAACTTCAATTACTAATTTCTCGGAAACAAGGGAAAAAAACTTCACCAAAATCACTGAGAATACATTACATAGGATGAAGAAACAATACTCCAAGCCGCAGCTCCATACTACTTGTCAGACATAGAGAACTGATACTGTATATTCATTGTTAGGGTGGGATTGGTGTGGAGGGTCCGTGGGTAGCTTTTGACAATTTCTTTGGATTCCTCATGTCTTACTCAATGTTAGAAACAAGTTTTGTGTAAATCGGATGTTGGGTACTATATTTATTGAATATTATATGAATCCTATCAATTAAAATGGCCAATTTGGGTGCAATCAATTAGCTTAATTTCTCAGAGATCTAATTATATTTCAACCAAATAATGTTGCAGGAATGTTAATCTTATCTGTTTCTAACTACAGGACAATCTGAGATGGTGGGTGTCATGGGTTGCTGAAATGACATGGAACGGGCCTTGCGCTAGGCATTGGAAAAACGTATAATATTATGTTTTAAAAGCATTTTCAGAACATCACGTTCAACAAGGTTACCCAACATCGCCGTGTAAAACATTGTTGCATGTTGATTTGAGCATTTCAGTTCAACACTAATGTAGAAATATACTTCAAACACGCATACAACATTGTGTAAAAGTATTATAAAGTCTAACAAATTTGAATTACCCACAATATACAAACGGAACCAAATGGCAAGTTGTTGCAAAAACGTAGAATTCTTAAGTTGATAGAAATATTATGAATATGGAGTAAATTAAACACAATTTCCTTTGTTGTAGTTTTCACTCACAAATAGTCATTCAGATGTTGCAGGATATTTAATTAAACTAACATTTCTGAATATCATGCTTTTTGAACACATAAATAAGAAGTAAGTTATTCAAATATTGAAGCTAATATTTACTAATGTTTTACAGCGTGCTGTGACACTCAGTAGTCTAAATAAGCTTTCCCTAAATTGGTCACAGACAATCTGATCATCTGTTTGTCTATAAATAGGATTTAGGATGCTGTTATGTCATGATTGTGAGGGTGTTACAAATACTGCCTACAGGCTTTAGACTTTTGGCCAGATTCCTAGGGTCTTTTTCATTATAACATGCAACACAAAACGTTTTGCAAGGGAAAACGGCAAGAAACTTTTCTTAAGTCCGAGTGTTTTAGTCCGTTTTCTTGCTTTTGTAAATCCTGATTTGTGAGGGTGGTGTGGACATCTTAGCACCCTGTTTTTCACCTAATTAGCATCTAGGAGGAGGTGCACCCCTCCCTCTGCCCCTTCCCGGCCCTGGGGGTGGTCCTCTGGCGTTTCCAGGCGGCCCCCTTGGGCCTGGGGGGCGGGTCACAGCCACTCGGGAGTTTGGTGCAGCCAATGAAACATCCTTCTGAAGGTTAACCCCCTTGACATTGACAGCTGCTCCTGGACGTTTTGCCACCTTGGGAAATGTGCTGCCCTTCTCGCTCATGTTGTCTGAAAAAGCAAAAGCGAAAAATGGGGTGTATGTACAGCTACTTATTCCACATATTATTGTGTTACAACCTGAATTCAAAATGGATCAAATATTTTTTTTTCTTACCCACCTACACATAATACCCCATAATGAAAAAGTGAAAACATGTTCTTAGATTTTTGTTTTCCATTAAAAAAATTAAATACATAAGTATTCACGCCCCTGAGTCAACGCATGTTATAATCAGTCTTTCTGGGTAGGTCTCTAAGAGCTTTGCACACCTGGACTGCACAGTATTTGCACATTATTCTTTCAAAAAGTATTCATGCTCTGTCAAGTTGGTTGTTGATCATTGCTAGACAGACATTTTCACATCTTGCCATAGAGTTTCAAGCTGATTTAAGTCAAAACTGTAACTACGCCACTCAGGAATATTCAATGTTGTCATGGTAAGCAACTCCAGTGTATATTTGGCCTTGTGTTTTAGGTTATTGCCATGCTTAAATGTTAATTTGTCTCCCAGTGTCTGTTGGAAAGCAGACTGAACCAGGTTTTCCTATAGGATTTTGCCTGTGCTTGGCTCTATTCCATGTATTTATTTTTTTTATTTTAACTCCCTAGTCCTTGCCAATGACAAGCATACCCATAACATAATGCAGCCACCACCAAAAAAGAAAAAAGAAAAAAATAACAAATACATAAAATTATGTACCTTTTGTCTCTCTGTGTTTCAGAATGTCCCTTCAATTCGTAAGAGGCTGAATATATCTCATCGGAGAAAGCATCCAAGCGAGCGAAACATCTCCCCTTTGTCTCTGTATGTGTAGCCCAGCTATCTGATGCTGTCTGGTCAAAAAGAGTAGGATATTGTTGCCACCAGTAGCATTGAATGCAAGGGAAGCCAGCGAGCATGTGGCCTCCCTTGATTAAAATAGCCAATCAGCATTTAGCTAAACTGAGCGAGCTCAACTGTGAATCGTCTTGGCGCACCAAAAAAAAGTGTCATGGGAAATCCGTTTGGATTTGGCTTCACACCAATCATATTACAGACGTAAAACATCAAAAGCAAAACATCACTGACAGAAAAAAATTGAATTGTTAAATCTCGTTGTGTTGTTGTACTCTGGTGGATAGCTAGCTAGTTAAAATTGTCACTTTCCTAAATTAGCCATGAATGGAGATAGGGATTTGGACTTGTAGTTTTACTTAATTCTCCATAATGGCCAATGATTATAACGGCGATTGGGAATCAACGATAAAATCATACATTATGCCCCTGGCCTGAGAGGATAGAAGTTTAATATGTAGCTAGATGTAGTAGGCTAATGTTAACTAGCTGGCTCATCGTTGCCCATGAAGGAAAGTTAGGCTTGCGAGCAAGCATTTTAGTCAGGGAGTCTAGGAAAACACGAACTAAAAGTGTGTCCTGTATGACAGGGTAAAAGACCGTTTTGGCAACATGAAGGAAAGGAGGATGGCATTGGCATTTCTCTACAAGTAGGGAGAGTCAACATGTTTTTTCTACTTATGCACACACACACACACACACACACACACACACACACACACACACACACACACACACACACACACACACACACACACACACACACACACACACACACACACACACACACACACACACACACACACACAGAGAAATCAGTAACATGGACAGCCACCTGATATTTAGCTTACATCAATTGGACTAAATTGTTTTGGGAATCTAGTTGTCACTGTATTAGACTAAGCATAAGTGATTTGATTGATGATGTTGAAGTTGAAATAGTGCTATTTTCTTTGTGACTTGTGATAACTTGTGATAACTAAATCAATAGTCGTCTGAAAATGTCAGAGACATTAACTTGATTGACCTTCCTGTAGGCCATGTAACTGTTTGTTACATGCAATATGCATATGCATTGTGGACTCCATCTGAACGATGTTGCTCTCCATTTTGTGATTAAACAAAGGTGTTGTTGAATTCATTCTCCCTCTGTGTCTTCTTATTGTCTCGACCGTAGGCCTATATTTCACGGTGGCAAGGCCTTTAGAAAGTATTCAGACCCCTTGACCTTTTCCACATTTTCTTAAGTTACAGCTTGGTCTAAAATTGCTTAAATAAATAAAAATCCTCAGCAATCTACACACAATAACCCCATAATGACCAAGTGAAAACAGGTTTTTAGCAAATTTGTAAAAAAATAAACAGAAACAGCTTATTTATATAAGTATTCAGACACTTTGCTATGAGACTCGAAATTGAGCTCAGGTGCATCATTTTTCTACAATTTGATGGGAGTCCACCTGTGGTACACTCAATTGATTGGACATGATATGGAAAGGCACACACCTGTCTACATAAGGTCCTACAGTTGACAGTGCATGTCAAAGTAAAAACCAAGTCATGAGGTCGAAGGAATTGTCCGAAAAGCTTCGAAAGAGGATTGTGTCGAGGCACAGATCTGGGGAAGGGTACCAAAACATTTCTTCTGCATTGAAGGTGCCCAAGAACACAGTGGCCTCCATCATTACAAAAATGGAAGAAGTTTGGAACCACCAAGACTCTTCCTAGAGCTGGCTCCCCGCCCAAACTGAGCAATTGGGGGAGAAGGGCTTTGGTCAGGGAGGTGACCAAGAACTCGATGGTCACTCTGACGGGGATGGGGGAAGCTTCCAGAAGGACAACCATCTCTGCAGCACTCCACCAATCAGGTCTTTATGGTAGAGTGGCCAGACGGAAGACACTCCTCAGTAAAAGGCACATGACAGCCCGCTTGGAGTTTGCCAAAAGGCACCTAAAGACTCTCAGACCATGAGAAACAAGATTCTCTGGTCTAATGAAACCAAGATTGAACTCTTTGGCCTGAATGCCAAGTGTCACGTCTGGCACCATCCCTACGGTGAAGCATGGTGGTGACAGCATCATGCTGTGGGGATGCTTTTTAGGAACTGTGAGACTAGTCAAGATCGAGTGAAAAATAAAAGGAGCAAAGTACAGAGAGATCCTTGATGAAAATCTGCTCCAGAGTGCTCAGGACCTCAGACTGGGGTGAAGGTTCACCTTCCAACAGGACAGCAACCCTAAGCACACAGCCAAGACAACGCAGGAGTGGCTTTGGGACAAGTCTCAGAATGTCCTTGAGTGGCCCAGCCAGAGCCTGGAGTTGAACCCGATCGAACATCTCTGGAGAGACCTGAAAATAGCTGTGCAGCAACATTCCCCATCCAACCTGACAGAGCTTGAGAGGTTCTGCAGAGAAGAATGGGAGAAACTCCCCAA
The DNA here is from genome assembly GCF_029448725.1 of Salvelinus fontinalis. Classification (NCBI taxonomy): domain Eukaryota; kingdom Metazoa; phylum Chordata; class Actinopteri; order Salmoniformes; family Salmonidae; genus Salvelinus; species Salvelinus fontinalis. Next base: position 18,473,058 of record NC_074668.1, read on the forward strand.
ATACAGGTGTGCCAATCTTGTAGCGTCATACCCAAGAAGACTCAATGTGCAATTGCTACCAAAGCTGCTTCAACAAAGTACTGAGTAAAGGGTCTGAATACTTATGTAAATGTAAAATGTCAATTTTTATTTTTAATACATTTGTACACATTTCTAAAACCTGTTTTTGCTTTGTCATTATGGGGTATTGTGTGTAGATTGATGAGGGCAAAAAAACATGTAATCTATTTTAGAATAAGGCTGTAACGTTATAAAATGTGGAAAAAGTCAAGGGGTTTGAATACTTTCTGAAAGCACTGTATAAACTAAGGTGAGAGAGCAAATAATGGTGAGAGGGCAAAAAATGCAATTATCTGTGTTTGAAATTCACTGCTCGACAGAGACCTTACAGATAATTGTATGTGTGGGGTACAGAGTTGAGGTAATCATTCAAAAATCATGTTAAACACTATTATTGCACAGAGAATGAGTCCATGCAACTTATTATGTGACTTGTTAAGCAGATATTTCCTCCTGAATATATTTAGGCTTTCCAAAACAAAGGGGTTGAATACTTACTGAAGTGAGACATTTCAGCTTTTTGTTATTAATTAATTTGCTTTAAAAAATGTAAAACATAATTCCACTTTGACATTATGGGGTATTGTGTGTAGGCCAGTGACACAAAATCTAAATTTAATCCATTTTAAATTTAGGCTGTAACACAACAAAATGTGGAAAAAGTCAAGTTGTGTGAATACTTTTTGACAGCTCTTCTTCGGAGCGATATTATGATACAATTCACTCAAAACAAACGGTTTCTTCTATTGTTCTTTGAAGTGGGTTCACATTTTTTTCCTAATGCCAAAAAAACATCCAACCACCAAGTGGTGCTGAGTGGAGATGGTAGGAAGGTAGAGTAGGCTATGTGAACTGACCTGGTGGGGGTGCTTCTTCCGTAGGAGGGGGGATTAGAGAGCGGTTGGGAAGAAGGCCAACCAGGTCATGCATCACCTGGTTGGTACTCTCCTTGTTGTTCCTCCGGTTCTTCTCCTCATCTCTAGCCTAAACACAACCACAGATTATACTGTTGGTGTTGCTGCATTCATATTTACACACCACTTCAGCATTACGTACATGCAGTTAACTTACAGTACTGAATAACATGTCATTATTTACAGTATAGGATTTAAGTCCTGAGAGACGGCAGCTCAGTTGCTCATGGTCATTTACCATTTGCATCTTCCTCTTCAGTTCCAGGTTGGCATTTTGATAGTTTTTGGAGGTCGCATTCAGATAGTAGATGGCCAACCTGAAACAGGATCACAGAACTCTTGATATGATGAGCATGTGTATGTTACTATGACAATATACGTGTTTGCTTTAGTGTGTGTGTGTGTGTGTGTGTGTGTGTGTGTGTGTGTGTGTGTGTGTGTGTGTGTGTGTGTGTGTGTGTGTGTGTGTGTGTGTGTGTGTGTGTGTGTGTGTGTGTGTGTGTGTGTGTGTGTGTGTGTGTGTGTGTGCGTGCGTGCGTGTGTGTGTGTACATACACCATCAGCAGCACAGCTGGTATGATCAGCCCAGGATTAGTTGCGTAGGTGAAGATATTACCAATGAACGCTGGTAGGTCCTTCTCTATAGTCTCCATGACAACATCATACATTTGCGCCCTTCCACTAGTAGACAAGAGACCAGCATTAGATGTGTGCCTAGTGTGTATGTGTGCGTGCGTGTGTGTGTGCATGAGAGACACCTGAAGGGGCCACAGTCAGAGGAGGGCGGCAGGGTCATTATGGTGTAAACCACAGGCAGAAGGCTGAGGAAGAGCACCAGGAGGAGGAGGCCCATGTAGAAGTTGTTGGATTTGGAGGCCTTGAAGACCCTCTCATGGGGAACGTTACAGCTCATCACGGCCCAGCACTGGTAGTACATCGAGGAGAGGAGACGCAGGACGTTCAGCCCTACCAGGCCAGGGGCGTAGAACGCACCCATCCTGAAACAAACACAGATACAGAAATATGTGATAAACACAACTTACAGGGTGAGTGGAAATGTGTTGATGGTTTATGTGGTGTCTCATATTTACTCACCAAATCATTCCTTGATTGAAGATTAATCCGAGCACGTTGCCGCTAATGTCAAACTCTCCATAAGACGGCTAGAATCACATATAAATATTTTAAATAGTGCAATGCATAATATAAATAATGTAAATGTAATTCTGTTCATCGTCCCCCCTTTCTCTCTCCCTCTTTCTCTCTCTCAGTAATTAACTTCCCAGGGCAGTGTCCTGTGTCTTGGTGAATGTGAAGGATCACCTATCGTGCCAGATGTCGCTGTGTGGTATCAAGTTTACTTGTTCTCACACATACAATAAGCAAAGAAAAACAAAGTAAAGAGCAATATAGCAGTGCTGGATTGTATTGATAGTGAGTAAGTATACCTTTACCATACTTCCATACATGTTATTACCACTTTATCCCATACTGTAATGTAAAGTACTACCAAAACACACACACACACACAGTAGAACAGTAGTTATGTTATGCTTCGGAAGCCTAGCACGTACAAATCCAGCCTCCAGGTCCCAGCACCAGCAATAGTTGAGGAAACGCACAATCACGGCTCGCACAAAGTCACCAATGAGGATGGTCAGATATGTCACCTGGATGTCAGAGACGGTGAGCTTCACAAACTCCTAGAGGGCAGCACAGAAGGGAAACTAAACATGAAACGCCCAGCATGTCACACAGCCTCAGTCTCATCACTGGTGCACAATGACAGGAACTTTATGGGCTGCCCAGGTTAGGTGGAGGAAAACCCAGGAGGAAAAACAAAAGAATAAAAAACGGTGGTCTGCCACCGCTATGTTTAGTAATAAAGGGAAAACGGAGGAAGAACACGGGTAATCCTCACTATGCCAACGTCGGTCTCCCAGCACGGCCCTCTGATGACATCAGCAGGAGGGATCTCCGGAGGGGGGATGTCAGTAGTGTTGTGGTAGGTGCTGTAGTTGGCATAGTACTCCTTCAGACCCCAGATAGTGGCATTCTTAATATACTTCTCCTGTTCCAACTGTACACATGTTAACACACAAAGACAGGTTCAGGTGAGTAAGTAAAATATACATGTACGGAACACACACACACACACACACACACACACACACACACACACACACACACACACACACACACACACACACACACACACACACACACACACACACACACACACACACACACACACACACACACACACAAACACACACACAGGTGAATAAACACACAAACATGCATTTGCAGGTACATAACACTGACACATTGTCTGGTACCTTTTCGTTGACATCATCAAACAGGGCGAACAGGAAGGTGTAGAGGTTCCCAAGGAACAGGGCAAAGATGCGGCCCAGCTGCCACTTGAGGGCGATACGAGGGTGGTACTCCTCCAGCTCAGCGATAGTCTCAAAGAGAGGGGGGCACACCAGCCCCAGCAGTGACATCACAACCTCCACCTGGAAAGTAAAACACATCCAATCACCAGGATGAAGACCGAAAAAATAAATAATATAAGCATCAAATAGTGAACATACTATTATTAAATTAGTATTTCTTTATAAAGATGTATTAGCATTTATAAGCATTATAAGCAGTACATTCATAAACATGTAAAACATGTATCATATCATTTATAAACATGTAATAATTTTTAGTGGCTTATTCATGAAAGTTATTAAGTATTTTTATTTTAAGTGTAAAGTGTGGTGTGATATATATATTTTATAAATGTTATAATTTTGACTATCATGACAACCCAGATAATAGCACAACAACCTACAACTGAAGAAAACAGGACAAACACCAAATGTACATTTCTGGCTCACTCCTTTTGACTAGACGAACCATAGCACAGCATCATAACAACTCAACCTGCCTCATTCTTTTCATACCAGGAGAGCGTATTCTGATCTAGTTTTGCAAAGTCCTGAGACCTCTTGACCACAAAATAGATGAGGAAGCCGCTGCCCCCCAGGCTGCAGAGAATGAAAAGATTGGCTAGAACCCGCAGGAACCTCCGCAAGTGGATGTTCTCATCCTTCTGGTTCTCCTGTTCGTCTACTATGGATTCCTACCGAGAACAGTCGATTAGTGAGAAACACAGTGGATACTATGGTTGAAGATAGTAAGTGTCTAGGCCCGTACATGTATGGATATTTGTAGAACAAATGGATATTTGTAGAACAAAGTTATGCATAAACAACAGTATCTTGTGCCAAGCTAGTGGAAGGTCGTTCTACTAGCTATGGATAGGCCTAAGTGTTAGCTGCTGCTGTGTTTACCTTAAAGCTGGTGGTGATGGAGGCATACTTGTTGTCTGCTGTCTCTGGGTTCCCAATGAGGTAATCCCAGCTGGTGAACATCTTAAAGGTGAAGGTAAACTGTCCATCGTCCCCACCATCTCCTCCCTCATCCGAGTTACGGGCCATCCTGGGGGGGGGGTTGCTGGCATCAATATTTCAGATACTGTTTGCGTGTATGTGGATTAGTATGTATTTACTGTGTGCGTATGTGTATGTTCACGTGTGTGTGTTTTACCCACGTTCTAATGACCACCATCAGGCTGTAGCCGAAGATGCCAACACCGACCAGTAGGTAGGACAGTGGCAGTCTGAACTGGAGGAGTCCGATGGTGCGTTCGTCATTATAGTAGCCATAGAACATAATAGAGTACTTGCAGTAGCCCTGGTGAAATTAAGAAAAATAATCATGTTCATATGCAAGTCATTCATCCAAAATTAAGCTGACAGTGACAAGTACAATTGATGTACTGAAAATGTGTAACACTTTAAAGGACCCCCCCATAACAAGTTGCCGCCACTATTTCGATGCCATTTCCTGTCCGAAGAATAACGAAGGCTACATACACATATTCACAAATTGAAATATACATATTCATTGATTTGACAGGCTACAATAGCTTTGCTCATAATCATTCATGCCGCAAATGACATATAACATGTAGCTAACTATAAGTTCGTTGAATTTTCTTTTGCGGGTTCCTTTGCATTATCTGAATAGACACTTGTGGGTTCTAGCTATCATTACACCAATCAAAGCATTCATCTTCGGGGGAGGAGGGGTGAAAACATCAAAACTATGAAATAATACATGTGGAATCATGTAGTAACCAAAAAAGTGTTAAACAAATAAAAATATATTTTAGATTTTAGATTCTTCAAAGTAGCCACGCTTGGCCTTGATGACAGCTTTTCACACTCTTGGCATTCTCTCAACCAGCTTCACCCGGAATGATTTTTCAACAGTCTTGAAGGAGTTCCCACATATGCTGAGCACTTGTTGGCTGCTTTTCCTTCACTCTGCGGTATAACTCATCCCAAACCATCTCAATTGGGTTGAGGTCGGGTGATTGTGGAGACCAGGTCATCTGACACAACACTCCATCACTCTCCTTCTTGCTCAAATAGCCCTTACACATCTTGGAGGTGTGTTGGTCATTGTCCAGTTGAAAAACAAATGATAGTCTCATTAAGCGTAAACCAGATGGGATGGCGTTTTACTGCAGAATGCTGTTGTAGCCATGCTGGTTAAGTGTGCCTTGAATTCTAAATAAATCACTGACAGCGTCACCAGAAAAGCACCCCCACACCATCACACCTCCTCCTCCATGCTTCACGGTGGGAACCACACATGCGGAGATCATCCGTTCACCTACTCTGCGTCTCACAAAGACACGCCGGTTGGAACCAAATATCTCAAATTTGGACTCATCAGACCGAAGGACAGATTTCCACCGGTCTAATGTCCATTGTTCGTGTTTCTTGGCCCAAGCAAGTCTCTTCTTCTTATTGGTGTCCTTTAATAGTGGTTTCTTTACAGCAATTCGACCATGAAGGCCTGATTCATTCAGACTCCTCTGAACAGTTGATGTTGTGATGTGACTGTTACTTGAACTCTGTGAAGCATTTATTTGGGCTGCAATCTGAGGTGCTGTTAAAACTTCTTATGGCTGCAATCCCGTTAACGGGATCGATATGACAACAGCAGGGCGCCATATTCAAACAACAGAAATCTCATAATTAAAATTCCTCAAACATACATGTATCTTATACCATTTTAAAGGTAATCTTGTTGTTAATCCCACCAAACGGTCCGATTTCGAATAAGCTTTTCAGCGAAAGCACCACAAACGAATATGTTACGTCACCAGCAACTCACAGAAAAATTCTGCCATTTTTCCAGCCAAAGAGAGGAGTCACAAAAAGCACAAATAGAGATAAGATTAATCACTAACCTTTGATGATCTTCATCAGATGACACTCATATGACTTCATGTTACACAATACATATATGTTTTGTTAGATTAAGTTCATATTTATATCCAAAAAACCTCCGTTTACATTGGCGCCATGTTCAGAAATGCCTCCAAAATTTCCGGAGAAATTGCAGAGAGCCATGTCAAATAACAGAAATACTCATCATAAACTTTGATGAAAGATACATGTTTTACATAGAATTAAAGATACACTTGTTCTTAATGCAACCACTGTGTCAGATTTCAAAAAGCTTTAGGGCAAAACCCAATATTCAATCATCTGAAAACAGCGTTCAGCCACAAAAGCAAGCCATACAGTTACCCGCCAAATTATGCAGTCAACAAAACTCAGAAAAAGCATTATAAATCTTCACTTACCTTTGCTGATCTTCGTTGGAATGCACTCCCAGGACTCCCACTTCCACAAGAAATGTTTGTTTTTTTCGGTGATGTCCATCATTTATGTCCAAATAGCTATTTTTGTAGCATGTTTGGTATACAAATCCAAGTCAGGGAAGCGCGTTCACTAAAACCTGACGAAATGTCCAAAAGTTCCGTAACAGTCCGTAGAAACATGTAAAACGATGTATTGAATCAATCTTTAGAATGTTTTTAACATAAATCTTGAATAACGTTCCAACCGGAGAATTACATTGACTTCAGATGAGCGATGGAGCAGAGCTCCCTCTCATGTGAACGGTCAAAGAATGGTCAAAGAATGGTCAGGTCATGGCAGACCTGACTAATTCCCCTCTCATTCAGCCCCCCTTCACAGTAGAGGCATCAGACAAGGTTCTACAGACTGTTGACATCTAGTGGAAGCCGTAGGAAATGCAAACTCATCCATATCTCGCAGTGATTTCAATGGGATCTTGGTTGAAAATCGACCAGCCTCAGAATTTCCACTTCCTGTTTGGATTTCTTCTCAGGTTTTTGCCTGCCATATGAGTTCTGTTATACTCACAGACATAATTCAAACAGTTTTAGAAACTTCAGATTGTTTTCTATCCAATACTAATAATACTATGCATATATTAGTAACTATGACTGAGGAGCAGGCCGTTTACTCTGGGCACCTCTGTGCACCTTTCATCCAAGCTACTCAATAGTGCCCATGCAGCCATAAGAAGTTAACTCTAGTGAACGTATCCTCTGCAGCAGAGGTAACTCTGGGTCTTCCTTTCCTGTGGCGGTCCTCATGAGAGACAGTTTCATCATAGCTCTTGATGGTTTTTGTGACTGCACCTGAAGAAACTTTCAAAGTTCTTGAAAATATCCGGATTGAATGACCTTCATGTCTTAAAGTAATGATGGACTGTCGTTTCTCTTTGCTTATTTGAGCTGTTCTTGCCATAATATGAACTTGGTCTTTTACCAAATAGGGCTATCTTCTGTATACCACCCTAGCTTGTCACAACACAACTGATTGGCTCAAACTTATTAAGATGTAACGAAATTCTACAAATGAACTTTTAGCAAGGCACTCCTGATAAGTAAAATGCATTCCAGGTAACTACCTCATGAAGCTGGTTGAGAAAATGCCAAGAGTGTGCAAAGCTGTCATCGAGGCATTGGGTGGCTACTTTGAATAATAACTAATATCAAATATATTTAGATTTGTTTAACACATTTTTGGTTACTGCATGATTCCATATGTGTTATTTCATAGTTTTGATGGCTTCACTATTATTCTAAAATGTAGAAAATTGTAAAAATAATTAAAACCCTTGAATGAGTAAACTGTGTCCAAACTTTTGACTGGTTCTGTATATATAACTATTTTATAAATGGTATTATATGTATATATTTGTTTTGTTTTGTTTTTTAAATAGACCACCAAATAAAAGTGAAAATTGACAAATTATTCAATGGATTATGATAATTTTCTGAAAAAAGATTTTAAAAAGTAGACTTGCAAAAACATACATTTGCACTGCCTATTTTAATTTGCTCCATAGCTCAGGCAGCCAAGTGGACACAAGGCTATTTGGCTCATCTCAGGCGCAAAGAGGAATAACTCAGCTGTTTCTGATTAATAAATAATGCCACGCTGGTGGGTGGTAACATTCAAGTAAAACCCAGCCCTGAAACTAAACGTAGGCTGAAAATAATTTGATTGTCATATAGGATTTGCACGAAGTTGGCAGTTCGGATTTGACACTTCAAGCCCGAATATATAATACTTTGACTAAAATGATGACTTATTGACTTAAATCGCTGTGCAACATCATGGGTAAGCTCTGGCCATCGTCTTTCAGCTTGAAAAAGTGGATTTCTACTGGTGTGGGCGTTTAGTTACAATGCAGGTACAATGCAATATGATGCTGTTATTCATGAACATGTATGACCCCTAATGTCTTAAAATCTACTTTTTACCCTTTTTTTTACCAGTAATTTAAAAGTACTGTATGACATCACATTTTATGTATGTTTGTTTCATATGTACAATCACATGAAATAAACCTGAACCTTAAGTAAACAAAACAAGGTGCTTTAAATATGGCATCACTCCAAAGATCCTCACTCCAAAATCAAGGAGGACGGAGTAGTCCATGGCTTTGGCCTGCTGCGCTCTGGGAACAGTTTTCCTGGGTATAGACCCATACGGAAGACCCATCATCACCTCGGGACAGAAAGAAAGGAAAAATGAAAGGGAAGTGGGGAAATGACTGTAAGAATGAGACAGTGAGTCCCTCCTTCGATATCTCTCCATATGCTGACCAAATGTACTGCAAATATTTTGCAAGACAATGGACTATGTGCTTAAGGTAAAAAGCTGCTCACCTCTGGGAGAACAACAAGCCCAAACATTAACCCAAACAGGACCAGGTTTAGACCGTACATCCACCGCAAGAAGATGAAGTAGGAAGCCACAGATGACCCAAAGTGACCTGAGGGTTAGAGTTCAAACTCCAAAAGTTACATAATGAATAGATAGAACTACATTACATGAACAAGACAGAAACTCATAGCTTTAAATAATGGTACCCACTCTCAACCTCTTTAATCTTTCTTTCCCATGGAATACAGGCTGTTTTGAAATTGTCAAAGTCACGGTTGAACTTGATCATTTTCTGAAACGAAAAAGGTTAAGACAGAATATTTGAAAATAAAAGTTTATCACAGAAGTACTGTGTAGTTCCTGATGAGAAAAAAGAATGAAGATTATGGTGCACTTATGATTTAACCCTTAGCCTACAATCTCTGTGCTCCAGCGGAAATCAAATTAACATAATAAAAAAATCCCCATCAAAATCCGTCTCTTTAAGCTAGAGATATCAGTTTTTGCATGGGCTACGTCTCAATCCACCACATCTGCCGATATAACCGTTCCGCATCTTCAGTGAAAGGTGGCAGAGATAGAGTGGTGTTTGTCAGACCATGTAACAACCCTAAACTTCAGAACATACTTCCTTTTGATCATTTTTTTTCAACGTTTCATCCAATATATATATATATATATATTTTTTTTTATAAAACCCCAAAATAAATAGCTACAATTCCATATGTTAGCGTAGACCCCCTGTCCCCCCTTCCCGCATCCCTGTCCCCTGGTTTAGACAGGGCTTAGACTCTAGAGGGTTAAATGTGTATTTTACATGCCATGTCAAATAACATCAAATAACAGGTGTAGACCTTACAGTAAAATTACTTACAAGCCCTTAACCAACAATGCAGTTTTAAGAAAAATAAGTGTTAAGTAAATAATAGATAAGTAAAAAACTAAATAGCAAATAATTAAAGAGCCGCAGTAAAATAAAAGTAGTGAGTCTATATACAGGTGGTACTGGTACAGAGTCAATGTGCGAGGGCACAGGTTAGTCGAGGTAATTGAGGTAATATGTACATGTAAGTAAAGTTAAAGTGACTATGCATAGATAATAAACAGAGAGTAGCAGCAGCATATAAAGTGTGTGGGGGGGGGCAATGCAAATAGTCTGGGTAGCCATTTGATTAGCTGTTCAGGAGTCTCATGGCTTGGAGATAGAAGCTGTTAAGAAGCCTTTTGTACCTAGACTTGGCTCTCCAGTACCGCTTGCAGTGCGGTAGTAGAGAGAACAGTCTGTGACTAGGGTGGCTGGAGTCTTTGACCATTTTTAGGGCCTTCCCCTGACACCTCCTGGTGTAGAGGTCCTGGATGGCAGGAAGCTTGGCCCCAGTGATGTACTGGGCCGTACGCACTACCCTCTGTAGTGCCTTGCGGCCGGAGGCCGATCAGTTGCCATACCAGGCGGTGATGCAACGAGTTAGGATGCTCTCAATGGTGCAGCTGTATAACTTTTTGAGGATCTGAGGACCCATGTCAAATCAGTTCATTCTCCTGAGGGGAAATAGGCTTTGTCGTGCCCTCTTCACGACTGTCTTGGTGTGTTTGGACCATGTTAGTTTGTTGGTGATTTGGACACCAAGGAACTTGAAGCTCTCAACCTGCTCCACTACAGCCCTGTCGATGAGAATGGGGGCATGCTCAGTCCTCTTTTTCCTGTAGTCCACAATCATCTCCTTTGTCTTGATCACGTTGAGGGAGAGGTTGTTATCCTGGCATCACACGGCCAGGTCTCTGACCTCCTCCCTATAGGCTGTCTCATTGTTGTCGGTGATCAGGCCTACCACTGTTGTGTCGTCGGCAAACTTAATGACGCTGATGATGGAGTCGTGCCTACAGCAGAGGACTGAGCATGCACCCCTGAGGGGTCCCCGTGTTGAGGATCAGCGTGACAGATGTGTTGTTTTTTATTTTTATTTTTTTATTTAACCTTTATTTAACTTGGCAAGCCAGTTAAGAACAAATTCTTATTTACAATGACGGCCTACCGGGGAACAGTTGGTTAACTGCCTTGTTCAGGGGCAGAATGACAGATTTCTACTTTGTCAGCTCGGGGATTCGAGCCAGCAACCTTTCAGTTACTGGCCCAACGCTCTAATCACAAGGTTACCTATCCTTACCACCTGGGGGAGGCCAATCAGGAAGTCCAGGATCCAGTTTCAGAGGGAGCTGTTTAGTCCTTAGCTTAGTGATGAGCTTTGAGGGCACTATGGTGTTGAACATTGAGCTGTAGTCAATGAATAGTATTCTCACATAGGTGTTCCTTTTGTCCAGGTGGGAAAGGGCAGTGTGGAGTGGAATAAAGATTGCATCATCTGTGGATCTGTTGGGGCGGTATGCAAATTGGAGTGGGTCTAGGGTTTCTGGGATAATGTTGTTGATGTGAGCCATGACCAGCCTTTCAAATCACTCCATGGCTACAGAAGTGAGTGCTACGGGTTGGTAGTCATTTAGTCAGGTTACCTTAGTGTTCTTGGGACAGGGACTATGGTGGTCTGCTTGAAACATGTTGGTATTACAGACTCAGTCAGGGACAAGTTGAAAATGTCAGTGAAGACACTTCCCAGTTGGTCAGCTCATGCTCGGAGTTCACGTCCTGGTAATCTGTCTGGCCCTGCGGCCTTGTGACTGTTGACCTGTTTAAAGGATTTACTCACATCGGCTATGGAGAGCGTGATCACACAGTCATCCGGAACAGCTGATGCTCTCATGCACGCTTCAGTGTTGCTTGCCTCGAAGCGAGCATAGAAGTAATTTAGCTCGTCTAGTAGGCTCGTGTCACTGGGCAGCTAACTTAAGTCTTAACATATTGAAGTTATACATGCATAATTTGTTTGAATTATTCATAATGATTCAGTAGGACATAACTCATCTTTAAGACTGTGGACTCAGTTGTAAAGTTAACACTTGGCCTAGGAAAAGTTACCTTAGCCATTATGACTTTGTAGGCGTAGAGCTTCCTCCCTTTGCCCTTTCCCAGAGCCCCCTCAAACTTCTCCACAAACGCCTGGCATTCCCTACAATTCAAACACACAAAAAAGAATGACCATCAACCAACAAAAAGTATCAATCACTGGTTTGATAAACCACCCCCCAACAAATCAGTGAGAAGCTGGTCAAAGAACATCAATCAGCAAAGCCAATGCACAAAACTCGTAAATAGTTCAAAGGGTAATGGACAATCGATCTACTTTGTCGTTCCATAAAGTAATTAAAGTATTTCACAAAATAAGTGGACATTTGATCAGGCAATGTAGCATCAAAGACACAATTATATTTTAATTTAATTTAAAAATAAATAAGATGACATCACAATAACACATTAGTTATTGTGTAAGCCTTAAGGAATGTGTAAAGTACTGTAGTTATAGAAAAAAGAGAAAACAGCACAGCAAGAGCAAGTCCCTATGTGAAGGCAATCAGCCAATGGGAAATCAGTGGAGGATGACATATGATGGTGGCCATTTTGTTTACTTGAGGAGTTTAAGCCTCCTCTTCATGCGCCACGGTTTGTTCCTTAGAGTGGCTATCAGCTTCTTCTTCTCCTCCACCTCTTCCTTCTGAGCAGCAATCTCCCCCTCTGACAGAGAATCCTCGTCCCCTGACTCGCCCGAAGAAGAAGAGCTATCAGAAGAAAGAGCTGTTACCAGGGCCAGGGGTCAAGTTAGGGTCAACCATGTGTCAAACAGGGTAGAGTTATAGTTCCGGTCAGACTGTCTTTGCTAAGAGTGGGCAGTGTGGCCAGAGGCTTTACACAGTGCCCAATTATCATGGTACAAACTTTGAACTTGTCATATTATGTTGAAAAACATCTGGCAGACCAACAGAAAATACAAAAAGAGAACATTGCTTTAGCAATGTAAGCATATGTTTCCCATGCCAATAAAGCCCTTAATTAAATGTAATTGAATTGACACTATTTTTCAGATGTTGCCCTACCAGAGTTACACAGTATTGTTGAAACTCACATCCATGAGCTTCACTACTGACATTTGGACCAGCGATGTCAGCCCCATGAGCATTATGATTCTGACAGCACAGTGGGTCGACGAGGATTTCGTACTGAGGAAAGTCGTATTGCATGCTCAAGAATGTGTTGGTTCTAGTACCGCTGCTGCCATTTCCATGGCATTTGAGAACATGTTTGAAACTTGGAAAAATGAACACTCCTAACTCCATTCGAACAACTGACTCGAGAACTAAGCTCAACTGTGTCTGCAACAGACGTGATATCCTCTGTCATGGCATTGAAACGCCTGCTCAACAAACTGCCGACAGACCGTGGGGTTAAAACTTACAAAAGTACTCGAGGCTGTGAACAAGCGATTCGGTGGCATTCTCTCTGAGCCTCTCTACTGTGTCACCGCCATGCTCGATGCTAGGTACAAGGACAGTTACTTCGATGCAGACAAGAAACAGAGTTTACGTGAAATGTTAAATACACAGGGGCCTCCCGGGTGGCGCAGTGGTCTAGGGCACTGCATCGCAGTGCTAACTGCGCCACCAGAGTCTCTGGGTTCGCGCCCAGGCTCTGTCGCAGCCGGCTGCGACCGGGAGGTCCGTGGGGCGACGCACAATTGGCATAGCGTCGTCCGGGGTAGGGAGGGTTTGGCCGGTAGGGATATCCTTGTCTCATCGCGCTCCAGCGACTCCTGTGGCGGGCCGGGCGCAGTGCACGCCAGCCAAGGGGGCCAGGTACACGGTGTTTCCTCCGACACATTGGTGCGGCTGGCTTCCGGGTTGGAGGCGCGCTGTGTTAAGAAGCAGTACGGCTGGTTGGGTTGTGCTTCGGAAGAAGCATGGCTTTCGACCTTCGTCTCTCCCGAGCCCGTACGGGAGTTGTAGCGATGAGACAAGGTAGTAATTACTAGCGATTGGATACCACGAAAATTGGGGAGAAAATGGGATAAAAAAAAATTTAAAAAAAAAATAAATAAAAAATACACAGCTGGACAAGATGGAAATGGACACAGTGACAGTGCGCACCGAGGAGGATAGGCCACGGACAGACAGAGCTGAAACTTCACTGCCCCACAGTGACTGTGCGTACATACCCCAACCAGAAGCCATGGATTACAAGAAACATTCACACTGAGCTATAGGGTAGAGCTGCCGCTTTCAAGGAGCGGGACTCTAACCCGGAAGCTTATAAGAAATCCCGCTATGCCCTCCAACAAACCATCAAACAGGCAAAGCGTTAATACAGGACTAAGATTGAATCGTACTACACTGGCTCTAACGTTCGTCGGATGTGGCAGGGCTTGAAACTATTATAGACTACAAAGGGAAGCACAGCCGACAGCTGCCCAGTGACACGAGCCTACTAGACGAGCTAAATACCTTCTATGCTCACTTCGATGCAAGTAACACTGAAACATGCATGAGAGCATCAACTGTTTTGGATGACTGTGTGATCACGTTCTCCGCAGCCGATCTGAGTAAGACCTTTAAACAGGTCAACATTCACAAGGCTGATAGGCCAGAGGGATTACCAGGACGTGTACTGCGAGCATGCGCCCGACCAACTGGAAAGTGTCTTCACTGACATTTTCAACCTCTCTCTATCTGAGTCTGTAATACCAACATGTTTCAAGCAGACCACCATAGTCCCTGTCCCAAGAACACTAAGGTAACCTGACTAAATGACTACCAACCCGTAGCACTCACTTCTGTAGCCATGAAATGCTTTGAAAGGCTGGTCATGGCTCACATCAACACCATTATCCCAGAAACCCTAGACCCACTCCAATTTGCATACCGCACCAACAGATCCACAGATGATGCAATCTCTATTGCACTCCACACTGCCCTTTCCCACCTGGACAAAAGGAACACCTATGTGAGAATGATATTCATTGACTACAACTCACCATTCAACACCATTGTGCCCTCAAAACTCATCACTAATCTAAGGACCCTGGGACTAAACAGCTCCCTCTGCAACTGGATCCTAGACTTCCTGATGGGCCGCCCCCAGGTGGTAAGGGTAGGTAACAACACATCCTGCACACTGATCCTCAACATGGGGGCCCCTCAGGGGTGCGTGCTCAGTCCCCTCATGTACTCCCTGTTCACTTATGACTGCACGGCCAGGCACAACTCCAACACCATCATTAAGTTTGCTGATGACACAACAATGGTAGGCCTGATCACTGACAACAATGAGACAACCTATAGGGAGGTTTGGCATCAACAGCAAACTAACATGTTTCAAGCACACCAAGACAGTTGTGAAGAGGGCACGACAAAACCTACTCCCCCTCAGGACACTGAAAAGATTTGACATGGATCCTCAGATCCTCAAAACGTTTTCCAGCTGCTCCATCAAGAGCATCCTGGCGGGTTGCATCACTGCCTAGTATGGCAACTACTCGGCCTCCAACCACAAGGCACTACAGAGGGTAGTGCGTACAGCCCAGTACATCACCGGGATCAAGTTTCCTGCCATCCAGGACCTCTATACCAGGAGGTGTCAGAGGAATGACCTAAAAATGGTTAAAAAAAACTCCAGCCACCCTAGTCATAAACTGTTCTCTCTGCTACCGCACGGCAAGCGGTACCGGAGCGCCAAGTCTAGGTCCAAGAGGCTTCTAAACAGCGTCTACCCCCAAGCCATAAGACTCCTGAACAGCTAATCAAATGACTACCCAGACTATTCCCCCCCCCCCACCCCACTCTGCTGCTACTCTCTGTTATCTATGCATAGCCACTTTAACAACCCTACCTGCATGTACATAATTATCTCAATTACCTTGACACCGGTGCCCCCGCACATTGACACATTGACTCTGTACCGGTACCCCCTGTATATAGCCCCGCTAATTTTATTCACTGCTGCTCTTTAATTTTTAGTTTTTCTTATCTTACTTTTTTCTTAATTTTTATTTTTTTGGTATTTTCTTAAAACTGCATTGTTGGTTAAGGGCTTGTAAGTAAGCATTTCACTGTAAGGTCTACAACTGTTGTATTCGGCGCATGTGACAAATAAAATTTGATTTGATTTGATAATGAAATCCTGGTTGAGAATGAAACGACTGAACAAATGAACAATGAAACAGCACAAGTGAAAGAAATAGGTTTTGATTATGTTTTACTGGTAATGATGACATATGTAAATGCCAACAAAATAACTTTTTGGTCAGTGTGGTGTGTGTGTGTGTAACCTTTATTTAACTAGGCATGTCAGAACTTCTTAGGGCTAGGGTCCTTTTTCAGAATATCCGCCTGACTGACGTGCCCAAAATAAACTGCCTGTTACTCAGGCACAGAAGCCAGGATATGCAAATAATTGGTACCATTGGATAGAAATGTTAAAATAATGTATGAGACTATAACACAATTGATATGGTAAGAGAAAATCCAAAGATAAACCAAACAGAATTCTTTTTATTTTATAGATCCCATGCTCTTTCAATGGAAAGCTATGGGTCCTATGCAATTCCAGCTCCCAGATTGCAATTCCTATGCCTTCCACTAGATGTCACCAGTCTTTGTTCAAGGTTTCAGGCTTGTTTCTTCCAAAACGAGGAAGAATTTTGAGTTTTGGTACAGGGAGTCACAGTTGGAAATCAGTCTGTGGGCGCGCAGCGAAGAGGACGCACACTTGCTAATTTTATTTTTCTATTGAACATACTTCTATCCATATGAAATATTATAGCTTATTTACATTTTAGGGTACCTGAGGATTGTATAGAAATGTAGTTTGACTTGATTTAACAAAGTTAAGTGGTAGCTTTTTGGATTACTTTGTCTGCATGTTGAACGAGTGGATGACTGAAATCGATGGCGCCAACTAAACTGACTTTTTGGGAAGGTGGTCGTTATCTAACAAAAGGACCATGCATGTTGTAGATGGGACCCTTGGGATTGCAAACAGAGGAAGATTTTCAAAAAGTAAGTGATCATTTAATTGCTATTTGTGATTTTATGAAGCCTGTGCTGGTTGAAAAATATGTTGATGTGAGGCGCCGTCCTCAAACAATCAGACAATGCAGTTAGATTAACAATAATTTAAGCTTTTAACCAATATAAGATACTTGTATGTTCATAAATGTTTAATATTACGAGTATTTATTTGAATTGCGCGCCCTCCAATTTCACCGGATGTTGTCGACAGGTATCCCGGGATGCCTAGCCCTAAATTAAGAACAAATTCTTATTTACAATGACGGCCTACACCGGCCAAACCTGGATGATGCTGGGCCAATTGTGCGTCGCCCTATGGGACTCCCAATCACGGCCAGATGTGATACAGCCTGGACTCGAACCATGGACTGTAGTGACGCATCTTGCACTGAGATGCAGCGCTCTAGACCGCTGTGTCCATGTGTGTGTGTGTTAACTATTTAACTGTACTAGACTGCTTAAAAGGTAGCAAAAAATGTAAATATCGGTTATCGGTATAGTTCTTTTTTTTGTCAAGGAAAATATCAGATATCGGTATCGACCAAAAATGTCATATCGGTGCATCCCTAGTTTAAAGATATATAATATACAGTAGCGTAGCACACCCCCCCGCAGCCCACGCGAGGTGGGAGGGCCCACTTAAGCTCGGCGACCCCGCCCAGATAGTGTATGAGCATGTAATAGGCTATAGAAATTGTTTAGAATTACAGGAAATTAGCTTTAAAACTGCAACATTTTCTCTCAGCCTCATGGCAAAATGTGTAGAATTACAGGAAATTAGCTTTAATAAAACGCAACATTTCCTCTCAGCCTATATATATATGTATATATGTATGTATGTATATATATATACAGTGCATTCGGAAAGTATTCAGACCCCTTTTTTCAACATTTTGTTACGTTACAGCCTTATTCTAAAAATCCTCATCAATCTACACACAATACCCCATAAAGACAAAGCGAAAAAATGTTTTTATACATTTGTAGAATGTCGATTTGTAGAAATGTATAAAACATTTAAAACAGAAACACCTTATTTATGTAAATATTCAGACCCTTACGCTATGAGACTCAAAATTAAGCTCAGGTGCATCCTGTTTCCATTGATCATCCTTGAGATGTTTCTACAACTTGATTGGAGTCCACCTGTGGTAAATTCAATTGATTGGACATGATTTGGAAAGGCACACACCTGTCTATATAAGGTCCCACAGTTGACAGTGCATGTCAGAGCAAAACCCAAGCCATGACGTTGAAGGAATTGTCGATAGAGCTTTGAAACAGGATTGTGTCGAGGCACATATCTGGGGAAGGGTACCAACAAAATTCTGCAGCATTGAAGGTCCCCAAGAACACAGTGGCCTCCATCATTCAGGCAGGCTGGCGTGTAGGAGAGTTGGCCTAATAACCGAAAGGTTGCTGGATCAAATCCCCTAGCTGACAAGTTACAAAATCTGTTGTTCTAACACTGAGCAAGGCAATTAACCTACTTTTCCCCGGGGCCGAAGACGGGGATGTCGATTAAGGCAGCCCTCCGCACCTCTCTGATTAAGGGGGGTTGGGTTAAATGCGGGAAGACACAATTCAGTTGAATGTATTCAGTTGTGCAACTGACTAGGTATCCCCCTTTCCCATTCCTAAATGGAAGAAGTTTGCTACCACCAAGACTCTTCCTAGAGCTTCCTAGAGCTTGCCGCCCGATGGTTACTCTGACAGAGCTCCAGAGTTCCTCTGTGGAGACGGGAGAACCTTACAGAAGGACAACCATCTCTGCAAAACTCCACCAATCAGGCCTTTATGGTAGAGTGGCAAGACAAAAGCCACTCCTCAGTAAAAGGCACATGACAGCCCGCTTGGAGGTTACCAAAAGGACTCTCAGATCATGAGAAACAAGATTCTCTGGTCTGATGAAACCAAGATTGAACTCTTTGGCCTGAATGCCAAGCGTCACGTCTTGAGGAAACCTGTCACCATCCCTACCGTGAAGCATGGTGGTGGTAGCATCATGCTGTGGGGATGTTTTTCAGTGGCAGAGACTTGGAGACTAGTCAGGATCGAAGGAAAGATGAACAGAGAAAAGTACAGCGAGATCCTTGATGAAAACGTGCTCAGGACCTCAGACTGGGGTGAAGGTTCACCTTCCAACAGGACAACGACCCTAAGCACACAGCCAAGACAATGCAGGAGTAGGGACAAGTCTCTGAATGTCCTTGAGTAGCCCAGCCAGAGCCCGGACTTGAACACGATCTAACATCTCTGTAGAGAACTGAAAGTAGCTGTGCAGCGACACTCCCCATCCAACATGACAGAGCTTGATAGGATCTGCAGAGAAGAATGGGAG
Organism: Salvelinus fontinalis; assembly: GCF_029448725.1. Classification (NCBI taxonomy): domain Eukaryota; kingdom Metazoa; phylum Chordata; class Actinopteri; order Salmoniformes; family Salmonidae; genus Salvelinus; species Salvelinus fontinalis. Next base: position 18,492,443 of record NC_074668.1, read on the forward strand.
AAACTCTCCAAATACAAGTGTGCCACGCTTGTAGCGTCACACCCAAGAAAATTCAAGGCTGTAATCAAAGGTGCTTCAACAAAGTACTGAGTAATGGGTCTGAATAATTATGCAAATGTGATATTTCAGTTGTTGTTGTTTTTTATACATTTGCAAAAAATTCTAAAAGCCTGTTTTTGCTTTTTCATTATGGGATATTGTGTGTAGCTAGATGAGGGGGGGAAATCTTTTTTATTATAAGGCTGTAACATAACAAAATATGGAAAAAGTCAAGGGGTCTGAATGCACTGTATATATATATATATATATACAGTGGGGCAAAAAAGTATTTAGTCAGCCCCCAATTGTGCAAGTTCTCCCACTTAAAAAGATGAGAGAGGCCTGTAATTTTCATCATAGGTACACTTCAACTATGACAGACAAAATGAGGGGAAAAAAATCCAGAAAATCACATTGTAGGATTTTTTATGAATTTATTTGCAAATTATGGTGGAAAATAAGTATTTGGTCAATAACAAAAGTTTGTCTCAATACTTTGTTATATACCCTTTGTTGACAATGACAGAGGTCAAACGTTTTCTGTAAGTCTTCACAAGGTTGTCACACATTGTTGCTGGTATTTTGGCCCATTCCTCCATGCAGATCTCCTCTAGAGCAGTGATGTTTTGGGGCTGTTGCTGGGCAACACAGACTTTTAACTCCCTCCAAAGATTGTCTATGGGGTTGAGATCTGGAGACTGGCTAGGCAACTCCAGGACCTTGAAATGCTTCTTACGAAGCCACTCCTTCGTTGCCCAGGCGGTGTGTTTGGGATCATTGTCATGCTGAAAGACCCAGCCACGTTTCATCTTCAATGCCCTTGCTGACGGAAGAAGGTTTTCACTCAAAATCTCACGATACATGGCCCCATTCATTCTTTCCTTTACACGGATCAGTCATCCTGGTCCCTTTGCAGATAAACAGCCCCAAAGCATGATGTTTCCACCCCCATGCTTCGCAGTAGGTATGGTGTTCTTTGGATGCAACTCAGCATTCTTTGTCCTCCAAACACGACGAGTTGAGTTTTTACCAAAAAGTTATATTTTGGTTTCATCTGACCATATGACATTCTCCCAATCTTCTTCTGGATCATCCAAATGCTCTCTAGCAAACTTCAGACGGGCCTGGACATGTACTGGCTTAAGCAGGGGGACACGTCTGGCACTGCAGGATTTGAGTCCCTGGCGGCGTAGTGTGTTACTGATGGTAGGCTTTGTTACTTTGGTCCCAGCTCTTTGCAGGTCATTCACTAAGTCCCCCCGTGTGGTTCTGGGATTTTTGCTCACCGTTCTTGTGATCATTTTGACCCCACGGGGTGAGATCTTGCGTGGAGCCCCAGATCGAGGGAGATTATCAGTGGTCTTGTATGTCTTCCATTTCCTAATAATTGCTCCCACAGTTGATTTCTTCAAACCAAGCTGCTTACCTATTGCAGAGTCAGTCTTCCCAGCCTGGTGCAGGTCTACAATTTTGTTTCTGGTGTCCTTTGACAGCTCTTTGGTCTTGGCCATAGTGGAGTTTGGAGTGTGACTGTTTGAGGTTGTGGACAGGTGTCTTTTATACTGATAACAATTTCAAACAGGTGCCATTAATACAGGTAACGAGTGGAGAACAGAGGAGCCTCTTAAAGAAGAAGTTACAGGTCTGTGAGAGACAGAAATCTTGCTTGTTTGTAGGTGACCAAATACTTATTTTCCACCATAATTTGCAAATAAATTCCTTAAAAATCGTACAATGTGATTTTCTGGAATTTATTTTCTCATTTTGTCTGTCATAGTTGAAGTGTACTTATGATGAAAATTACAGGCCTCTCTCATCTTTTTAAGTGGGAGAACTTGCACAATTGGGGGCTGACAATACTTTTTTGCTCCACTGTATATACAGGCTGAGAGGAAATGTTGCCTTTTTATATATGTATCTTACAAATCAGTAATACACTATTATAACTCCTTGGGTAAAATAGTGTTATTGTATGAAACATATTGTTTTGGTGCTTGACAAATAGTGAGCTAAGGTCATTGTCGTAGCATTTTGTAACACTTTTGTGCAACCCTATAACCCATTTTCATGACTCAACTCCCTGACCTAATTGATCAATACTTTGAAGGGGGATATTCGAACAGAGTCTGTCAGACTCCTCCTTCATACATGATGGTGTGTGGAGCATGGAGATATGTGAAAGTGATGGCCCTCTCAAAGGATACTGCACCTGCTGTACTTTGCATTCCTCTTTTTCTTGTCTTTCTCGTTCCCTTTGTCCTTCACTCCTTTGCCTTTGGCGTCACTTTTCCCTTTGGCATCGCCCTTCTTCTCCTTGTTCTGCCCTTCTTTCTGGTTCTTGCTAGTCCCTTTTCTGCCTTTCCTTTTCTTCTCTCGTTCTTCCTCCTCGCTCTCCTCCTCACTCTTCTGCTTGACTGCCTTTTTCTTTCTGCCTGCAGCCTTTGGGCCCTTCCGCTTGACGCTCTTCTCCTCTTCCTCATCTTCTTCCTCGCTGTCCTGGACCTTGGCCGCCTTCTTATGAGCCCTCTTCCTCTGTGCCTCGTCATCCTCTTCCTCATCCTCTTCCACGCTGTCTTGGACATTGGCCTTTTTCTTATGAGCCCTCTTCCTCTGTGCCTCGTCCTCCTCGTCTTTCTCTTCCTCTTCGCTGGTGACCTGTTTGCCATTCCGTCCCCCGGCTCGTGGAGAGAGTTTGACTTTCCTGTTTCTGTCTCTCCACCTGACCTCATCTGAGACACACAAACACATTTACACATTTACACACACACACACACACACACACACACGCACACGCACACACGCACACGCACACGATACACACACATTGTCACTTACTGTATATATTTAATGGAAATAAAAACAGACAGACAAAGGCTCCGTATATCCATAAATGACATTAAAACCTGAACAATTAAACAAACATCTAAATCAGCCAGGTTGCCAGCCTCCCTGGTTATTGCCAGTGGTGTAATGGAGGGTAAATGCAAGACAGTTGCGTAGAGGTCACGACAACGCCTATTCCCCCTCAGGAGACTGAAAAGGTTTGGCATGGGTCCTCAGATCCTCAAAACGTTCTTCAGCTGCACCATCGAGGGCATCCTGACTGGTTGCATCCCCTCTTGGTATGGCAACTGCTCGGCATCCAACCACAAGGCGCTACAGAGGGTGTTGTGTACGGCCCATGTAACGGATGTGAAATGGCTAGCTAGTTAGCGGGTACGCACTAGTAGCGTTTCAATCAGTTAAGTCACTTCCTCTGAAACCTATTAGTAGTGTTGCTCCTTGCCCTGCAAGGGCCGTGGCCTTTGTGGAGCGATGGGTAACGACGCTTCGTGGGCGACCGTCGTTGATGTGTGCAGAGGGTCCCTGGTTCGCGCCCGTGTCGGGGCGAGGGGACGGTTTAAAGTTATACTGTTACATTGGTGCCGTGACCCGGATCACTGGTTGCTGCGGAAAAGGAGGAGGTTGAAAGGGGGGTGAGTGTAACGGATGTGAAATGGCTAGCTAGTTAGCGGGTACGCGCTAGTAGCGTTTCAATCAGTTACGTCACTTTCTCTGAAACCTATTAGTAGTGTTGCTCCTTGCTCTGCAAGGGCCGCGGCTTTTGTGGAGCGATGGGTAACGACGCTTCGTGGGTGTCAGTTGTTGATGTGAGCAGAGGGTCCCTGGTTCGCGCCCGGGTCGGGGCGAGGGGACGGTTTAAAGTTATACTGTTACACCCAGTACATCACTGGGGCCAAGCTTTCTGCCAATCAGGACCTCTATACCAGGCGGTGTCAGATGAAGGCCCTAAAAATTGTCAAAGACTCCAGCCACCCTAGTCATAGACTGTTCTCTCTGCTATCGCACGGCAAGGTGTACCCGCGGGGCTAGTCTAGATCCAAAAGCTCCTTAACAGCTTCTACCCCCAAGCCATAAAACTGCTAAACAGTTAGTCAAATACTATTTGCATTGACCCCCTTTTTTATGCTGCTGTTACTGACTGTTTATTATCTATGCATTGTCACTTAACCCCTACATACATGTATATATTACCAAAATTATCTCGACTAACCTATACCCCCGCACACTGGTACTGGTACTCCTGTATATAGCCTTGTTATTGTTATTTTATTGTGTTACTTTTTTTCTTACTTTATTTTATTTTACTTATTTATTTTTTAGCATATATTTTCTTGCTTACTTTAAAAAAAATCTACGTTGTTGGTTAAGGGATTGTAAGCATTTCACGGTTAGGTCTACATCTGTTGTATGTGACAAATAACATATTCTGATTTGATGATTTAGTTTACCCACCTTTTGTGGAAAAATGCATTGGAAGTACAGATGTAGGATCTTAATTTGAGTCCGTTTGCACCATCATGAAAATAATCCTGCAGCAACAGGATATGGGAATTATTATGTGGATTTAATGAACGGACATTTTTGTAGGAAAAATAAAGACAGAAATTTCTAAGTGGAAATTACAAACTTCATAAGCATTTTTAAACCTCAAATACACTACACATTTTAAACCACTACATCACTGGTTTATGACTATCCTAAAAGACCCACTCCAGCCTCCCTAGAACATGATTTATCACCTATTTTATATAACCTTTATTTAACTAGGCAAGTCAGTTAAGAACAAATTCTTATTTACAATGACGGCCTACACTTACTCAACAAAAAGCACACCTCAATAGGTGGTCCAGGTGTCCTCTGACATGGTACAAGTGGGGGGGTTGGGCCGTTCCTCTTTTTAGCCTTACATTTTTCCTCTATTGTTCCCGCAAGCAAGGGGGGAGGCCAATGACATCAGAGTGCACCATCAAACCAACTCATTGAACTGCCAAATCCAATCTCGCAAATATGTCTAAATAACACTATTTTGCTCAAAACATAACTTTATATCCTTAAGTGCGTGTACTTTACTGTATTGATATGTTGAATATCGTTATTCAACGGGAAAAGTTCAAAATTAGCTGGAGTGGGTTATTGCGTCCTTAAACTCATAATTTAGAATAGTAAATGTCATAATTTTTTACACCGTTTTTTTACCCCTTTAGAACCACATATTTTCAGAATAACACATTATTCCAAAATCCGACATTTGCAGCTGTTGGACAATTAAACAAACAGGTAAGCTCAAACACACATAAACACACACACATCAAACACTTTCTCCTTCTGATGACTTACCCTCACTCCCACTGTCTAATTCTCCATCGATATCCATTCCCACTATAAAATATATATATATTGTCAGTCAAAAGCTCTACAAATATTGTACTTTGTTTTTGAACCATGAAAAATCTCACAATCTTACAGTTTCATGTTTAAGAGTATGGATTATGCTCCATGTTACAGTACATCTACAGATAGGATCTTAATTTGAGCACTCTTTTGTTGCTGAGAAATGCAAACTTGTAGTGTATTTGAGGTTTAAAAAGTATTTTAATGTTTGTAATTTCCACTTAGAAATTTCAGACTTGATTTGACCAAATGAAAAATGTATCAACCCCTTCAAAAATGTCCATTAATTATAATCCACATAATAATTTACATTTCTTGTTCATGTAGAATTATTTTCCTGTTGTAGAAAACTGGCTCAAAGTAAGATCTGTAGTAGTTAGTACATCTGTTCCATATTTACTACAAACACATCAAAGAAAGAGAAAAACTGAATACTCTTCAGTATTCAAGAGAAATCCAAAAGAAGAAATATTTCCACTCTGGAAAACAAAAAGGATAAATCCTACCCACCCTCTTCCATTTTAATTGCAATGTCATTTTTCTTCCGAGGAGGCATTTTGGCTCAGTGTTGTCCTCTTATTAATAAGCTCTTCAGTTCAGCCTGCTCTCTCCCTCTCAGGCCATGTAGATCTCAGGTAAGCAGACAGCTGTCACACCTGTGCAGGTACTCACACAGTCTGACAGGTGCACCAGTGTTTGGGCTACTACACTTGCTGTCTCCCTGACAACCACCAATGATATTGCCCAAGAGATTATAATATTTAGGCCTGAAGAAGAAAGACTAAATCTAAAGGGACAATAAAGTGGTACAAAAAGTGTGTCAATCGAAAAGTCAGTTGATCTCTGACTTAAACTATTTATTGCTGCAAAACGGGTGACTACTGGTTTAAATGTACACATTAAGGCACTAATTCAAGTGTCTAGGTGTGTGAGTATAAGGGCTTGTGTGTTTGTGTAGACACAGATACAATACACTCCCACACACACACACAAGCACTTATACTCACCCACCTAGACACTTGAGTTAGTGCCTTAATGTGTACATTTAAACCATTAGTCACCCGTTTTGCAGCAATAAACAGTTTTGACAAACAGTTGGAAAACTCACACCAATAAATTCCATCATATACGTACGTAACTCTTACCCTGAAATGTTAAACTAAAGCAATTTAAAAATTTCACCTTTATTTAACCAGGTAAGCTAGTTGAGAACTAGTTCTCATTTACAACTGTGACCTGGCCAAGATAAAGCAAAGCAGTATAGTCAATAACACAATAGGAAAGAAATTAAGTCTATATACAGTGTGTGCAAATGGCGTGAGGAGGTAAGGCAATAAATAGGACATAGTAGCGAAGTAATTACAATTTAGCAGATTAACACTGGAGTGATAGATGAGCAGATGATGATGTGCAAGTAGTGATACGGGTGTGCAAAAGAGCAGAAAAGTAAATAAAAACAATATGGGAATGAGGTAGGTAGATTGGGTGGGCTATTTACAGATGGACTATGTATAGCTGCAGCGATTGGTTAGCTGCTCAGATAGCTGATGTTTAAAGTTAGTGAGGGAAATATAAGTCTCCAGCGATTTTTGCAATATGTTCCAGTCACTGGCAGCAGAGAACTGGAAGGAAAGGCGGCCAAAGTAGGTGTTGGCTTTGGGGATGACCAGTGAGATATACCTGCTGGAGTGCGTGTTGTTATGGTGACCAGTGAGCTGAGATAAGGCGGAGCTTTACCTAGCATAGACGTATAGATTACCTGGAGCCAGTGGGTTTGGCGACGAATATGTATCGAGGGCCAGCCAACGAGAGCATACAGGTCGCAGTGGTGGGTGGTATAAAGGGCTTTGGTGACAAAACGGATGGCACTGTGATAGACTGCATCCAGTTTGCTGATTAGAGTGTTGGAAGCTATTTTGTAGATGACATCACCGAAGTCGAGGATCGGTAGTATATTCAGTTTTACTAGGGTAAGTTTGGCAGCATGAGTGAAGGATGCTTTGTTGCGAAATAGAAAGCCGATTCTAGATTTGATTTTGGATTGGAGATGTTAAATATGAGTCTGGAAGGAGAGCTTACAGTCTAGCCAGACACCTAGGTATTTGTAGTTGTCCACATATTCTAAGTCAGAACCGTCCAGATTAGTGATGCAAGTCAGGCGGGCGGGTGCGGGCAGGGAACGGTTGAAGAGCATGCATTTGGTTTTACTAGCATTTAAGAGCAGTTGGAGGCCACGGAAGGAGTGTTGTATGGCATTGAAGCTCGTTTGGAGGTTAGTTAACACAGTGTCCAAAGAAGGGCCAGATGTATACAAAATGGTGTCGTCTACGTAGAGGTGGATCAGGGAATCACCCGCAGCAAGAGCGACATCATTGATATATACAGAGAAAAGTCGGCCCGAGAATTGAACCCTGTGGTACCCCCATAGAGACTGCCAGAGGTCCGGACAACAGGCCCTCCGATTTGACACACTGAACTCTGTCTGAGAAGTAGTTGGTGAACCAGGCGAGGCAGTCATTTGAGAAACCAATGCTATTGAGTCTGCCGATAAGAATACAGTGATTGACAGAGTCGAAAGCCTTGGCCAAGTCGATGAAGACGGCTGCACAGTACTGTCTTTTATTGATGGCGGTTATGATATTGTTTAGTACCTTGAGCGTGGCTGAGGTGCACCAGCTCGGAAACCGGATTGCACAGCGGAAAAGGTACGGTGGGATTCGAAATGGTCAGTGATCTGTTTATTAACTTGACTTTCGAAGACTTTAGACAGGCAGGGCAGGATGGATATAGGTCTATAACAGTTTGGGTCTAGAGTGTCACCCCCTTTGAAGAGGGGGATGACCGCGGCAGATTTCCAATCTTTAGGGATCTCGGACGATACGAAAGAGAGGTTGAACAGACTGGTAATAGGGGTTGCAACAATGGCGGCGGATAATTTTAGAAAGAGAGGGTCCAGATTGTCTAGCCCAGCTAATTTGTACGGGTCGAGGTTTTGCAGCTCTTTCAGAACATCTGCTTTCTGGATTTGGGTGAATGAGAAGCTGGGGAGGCTCGGGCAAGTAGCTGCGGGGGGTGCGGAACTGTTAGCCGGGGTTGGGGTAGCTAGGAGGAAAGGTGAAATAAAAATTCTCATTAAAATTCTATGAAGTGTTAATAAGTAAGCTTGTAAATTAAGAATACACATTGCACTCGCACATTCACGCACAAAACATGAATCATAGGGAGACAATTTAGGTTCATCCTCCAAGTGTGCTTATAGTCAGATTTAGCAGATGACAGATGGGCTGGACCATTTTTTAGGTGGGTGGGCGAAATGTAAAGAATTTGGGGGAAAAGAGAGTGACGGAGCCGGCGGGCCATTGGCCTGTATTTTTTTAGTAGTAGCCTAGGCTATCCTTTTTCATCTGTTGACATCATCTATCAGCTTTCTCTATTGGGCCTATACAGTGGGCAACAGCCCCCCTACCAAAATGGGCCGGCTCGGTTAAATTCAACTTCGAAAGTGTCATCAGTGAGCCAGTTTATATTCCTACTGAAGTTGCCAAAATGAACAGAAAAATATGAAAAGTTGGTGCTAAGAACAAAAAAAATAACTACTGAGGCACGCAGCTCAAACAGCTGCCCTATTGATCTTCTTTTGGTACAATGCAATTATCCTACCTAGACTAGACTACCCTACAACACACATTCGTCCAAAATATAAGTCCAGCATCCAAACTGTGCAGCGGCCATTTGATGAATGGGAAGAGACATCTGTTACAAAACATCTAAAAGTGTAATGACATTCGGAGATTGTCAAGCTTTTGAAACTGGGTTGGCCTACAAGGTAGGAAAGGATGCAGGCCTATTTTCAGACGTTTTGGGGAGATTGACATAGTCTATTTGATTGTGGTGTTAAAAAGGAAACCATGATATTGAAGCGCCCGAAGTTGGTATCCTTTTCTTGTTGGTTGTGTGGTGCATTGGCACAGAAACCTGTTGGTGTAAAATTAATTGCATATATTTGATAGAATTATAAACATAGCATAAAAATGTTGAAAATCGGATTTCTACCTAGCTGATCATTGTCTGCAACCGGCTCTGATTGTAGTGTAATGAAACGGGCAGGGAGAGTTAGTCCCTGCGTGGCATCAACTGTGCCACAAAGCATGCTGAAGTGGCAAAGTGGATATCCACATGTATAAAAACAGGAGTGCTACAGTTATTGTTATTTGTGGTTGTGAACATTATTTTCAGTTAATTCTATGAATATGAGGATGTGCATTTTTTTTAATAACATCTTGAGTTGAAATTCCAGAGCCTAATTTTGTTCCCAGTACCTCACTGCTTATGGTGACATGTCAGGGCTGACCTGGTGAATGATGAATGGCAACTGCCACACTTCTTCAAATGAAATCAAATGGCATCAAATTGTATCTGTCACATGCACCGAATACAACAGGTGTGGACTTTACCGTGAAATGCTTACTTAGGAGCCCTTTCCCAACAATGCAGAGTTAAAAAGGACATGTGCAAATATACATTTTAAATAGTAACACAATAAATAACAATAGTTTGAAAGAACTTGACGGTCATAGGTTATAATGGTGTGAGTTTTCGCTACAAAAAAGTAAGGATAAACATGAAAAAAGTCACAAGAAAGCCAAGTCGGTTGGAGCACGTAAGATGTCGACCATCTCCATCGGCGCCATCTTGAAAAAACTCCTGGAACCGCCACACTGTCTGGAACTATGAGGGTGTGATGCTGAAACCCAAGCCCTGCTGTATCTTTCCTCCTCTTCTTCTCCCAACCTCTGTCCTTCTCAAGTTCCCTTCAAGACGCCACTGTAGCTGTACAGTACACACAGTGACTTATGCTCCCTGTAAGATCAAAGAGAACAGCAAAGCATATTTACAGGGGGAAATTAGTTACTGTGTTTACGATTATATTCTTTATTATTAAGGACAGTATCTATCAAGTACTGATGATGATGATGATGAGTGGGAAACAAAGTAAGGTGTTTGCCAGTGTTTGTTGAAGTCTGCGGATTGATCTCTAAAAGTGGTTCCAACTCCCGAGTTGGATCATGGTTCATTATGATTTAATTGAGAAGTTGAAAATGCTTTCCTGGACCAGTTGATCTGGAGACCAATGTTCCATTTACCAGAAGTTCTTCACAACTACTATTCATGGCCCTGTTGAGTCATGGACCTGTTGAGAATGTATACAATTCTACACACAACCTCTGATAATATCAAATTGTGCAAGAAAATAAAGTTGACTGGTGGCAAGGTGGGAGAGAGAAATCAGTGCCCTTCATTGCCGGTGGTTAATAAGTGATGCCTGTCTGTAGTACTATAACATTGAGATATCCGGTAATCGAGAACCATGCTGTCATTGTTCAGATATCCTGTCCAAGGCAAACACAGTCCTCTCTCACTAGGCGAACAATTCAAGGGGAATTACACTCAAAAATCTAACATTTTCCAGACCTCAAAAATGTAGTTTTTTTCCGTGGTTTTGCATTAACATGGACCCAAAGAGCATCACATTTTGTTCATCTATAATTTAAAAAAGGTGTAATTTTGAGTGTTACAAACTGAAAGAAATCTTAAACCTTGGCAATGAATAAATTGATGTAGTCCTAGGATCTAACTGATTAAGCCTATTCAGACTAGGGTGGGATGATAGAAAGTGTTTCAATTTGTGGTGTTTTATTGCCGTCTACTTGCTCAGTTTGTGTGTTCTAGCACTGTCTACTATACAGCCTATTGCATATGTCTTATGTCTCAGTAGCAAATACTGTTTATATTTTGAAGCAATAATCAGTAATCACAAGGTGTTTGTAATGTTATTGTCATAACGCTAGGACGGTAGAGGGCGGGTGGGGGAGGTGGCTGGGGCTAGGGCTGGGGTGGTACAGCAGTAGTGGGCCAGTGTGGCTGAAATGCCAGAGCCTAATTTAATTCTCCCGGGCTGACCTGGTGAATAATGCAAGATAACCAGAGACATGGGCTCTATGTAATTAACACAGCTAACGCCACACTTCCTGCAATTATAAGGGCATGATGCTGAAACCCAAGCCTCGCTGTATCGCTCCTCCTCTGGGTAGTTCTTCTTCTCCCACCCTCTGTCCTTCTCAAGTTCCCTTCAAGACGCCACTGTAGCTGAACAGTACACACAGTGACTTATGCTCTCTGTAAGGTCAAAGAGGACAGCAAAGCATATTTACAGGTGGAAATGAGTTACTGTGTTTATCATTATATCCTTTATTATTAAGGACAGTATCTATCAAGTACTGATGATGATGAGGTTAATGAGGATGATGAGGATGATGACAACGAGCGTGAAACAAACTAAGGTGTTGTCACAATGGCGTGTATAAGTGGCAGGGGAAGTCAGGCGCAGGAGAGTCAAATAGAGTGTAGAATGGAGTACTTTAATTAAAGTCCCAGTAATCTGCTCCATAACACTCACGGAAAAAACATAAAACAAATCTGGGTACGAAGACCCGTAGCACACCTATACACAATCAACACAACACTTGACAACGAACAATCTCTGACAAACACATGAAGGGAAACAGAGGGTTAAATACACAACAGGTAATGAATGGGATTGACAACAGGTGTGTGGGAAGACAAGACAAACCAATGGAAAATGAAAAATGGATCGATGATGGCTAGAAGACCGGTGAAGTCGACCACCGAACACCGCCCGGACAAGGAGAGGCAACGACTTCGGCAGAAGTCGTGACATTACCCCCCCCCCCCGACGCGCGGCTCCAGCAGCGCGTCGACACCGGCCTCGGGGACGACCCGGAGGGCGAGGTGCAGGGCGATCCGGATGGAGGCGATGGAATTCTTTTAACATGGAAGGATCTAAAACGTCCTCCACCGGAACCCAGCATCTCTCCTCTGAAGGCCCCTCGCCCGACGTCTCGAATCCAAAATGGATCGAACAGAGTACGCCGGGACCCCCTCGATGTCTAGAGGAGGCGGAGGAACTTCACACACTTCAGCCTCCTGGAGCGGGCCAGCCACCACCGGCCTGAGGAGAGACACGGAACGAGGGGTTAATACGGTAATTAGTGGGCAGTTGTAACCTATAACATACCTCGTTCACTCTCCTCAGGACTTTAAACGGCCCCACAAACCGCGGACACAGCTTCCGGCAGAGCAGGCGGAGGGGCAGGTTTCGGGTCGAGAGCCAGACCCTGTCCCCTGGTACGAACACCGGGGCCTCACTGCGGCGACGGTCTGCGCCAATTTTCTGGCGCCTTATGACACGCTGAAGGTGGACGTGGGCTGCCTCCCAGGTTTCCTCAGCGTGCCGAAACCAATTGTCCACCGCAGGAGCTTCGGTCTGACTCTGATGCCAAGGAGCCAGAACCGGCTGATACCCTAATACACATTGAAAAGGGGTAAGGTTAGTGGAGGAGTGACGTAGCGAGTTCTGGGCTATCTCTGCCCAGGGCACGAACTTCGCCCACTCCCCTGGCCGGTCCTGGCAATAGGACCGCAGAAACCTGCCCACATCCTGGTTAACTCTCTCCACCTGCCCATTACTCTCGGGGTGAAAACCTGAGGTAAGACTAACCGAGATCCCCAGACGTTCCATAAACGCCTTCCAGACCCTTGACGTGAACTGGGGACCCCGATCAGACACTATATCCTCAGGCACCCCATAGTGCCGGAAAACATGTGTAAACAGGGCCTCCGCAGTTTGTAAGGCCGTAGGGAGACTGGGCAAAGGGAGAAGACGACAGGACTTAGAGAACCGATCCACAACAACCAGGATCGTGGTGTAACCCTGTGAAGGTGGAAGATCAGTCAAAAAATCCACTGACAGGTGCGACCACGGCCGTTGAGGAACGGGTAAAGGTAGAAGCTTACCTCTAGGCAGGTGTCTAGGAGCCTTGCACTGGGCGCACACCGAACAGGAGGAAACATAAATCCTCACGTCCTTAGCTAAAGTGGGCCACCAGTACCTCCCATCAAGACAGCGCATCGTCCGACCTATCCCAGGATGACCAGAGGAGGGTGATGTGTGAGCCCAATAAATCAATCGGTCGCGGACAGCAGACGGAACGTACAGACGACCAGCTGGACACTCAGGAGGAGAGGGCTCTGCACGTGATGCCCGCTCAATGTCCGCGTCCAGCTCCCACACTACTGGCGCCACCAAACACGACTCTGGGAGTATGGGAGTGGGATCCATGGGCCGCTCCTCTGTGTCATACAGCCGAGACAATGCGTCTGCCTTGACGTTCTGGGAGCCTGGTCTGTAAGTAAGCGTAAACACAAAACGAGTGAAAAACATGGCCCACCTTGCCTGGCGAGGATTTAGTCTCTTCGCCTGCCGGATGTACTCCAGATTGCGGTGGTCAGTCCAGATGAGAAAAGGGTGATTAGCCCCCTCAAGCCAATGCCTCCACACCTTCAAGGCTTTTACGACAGCTAACAGCTCTCGGTCCCCCACATCATAGTTACGCTCCGCCGGACTGAGCTTCTTCGAAAAGAAAGCACAGGGGCGAAGCTTCGGTGGCACACCCGAATGCTGAGAGAGCACTGCTCCTATCCCAGCTTCGGATGCGTCCACCTCTACTATGAATGGCAAAGAGGGATCCGGATGAGCCAACACAGGCGCCGAGGTAAACAGAGCCTTCAGTTGTCCAAAAGCCCTATTCGCCTCAGCCGACCACTGCAAGCGCACCGGTCCCCCCTTTAGCAGTGAGGTAATGGGAGCTGCAACCTGACCAAAACCCCGGATAAATCTCCGGTAGTAATTGGCAAACCCTAAAAAACGCTGCACCTCCTTTACCGTGGTTGGAGTCGGCCAATTACGCACGGCTGTAATGCGGTCGCTCTCCATTTCCACTCCTGAAGTGGAAATCTGATGCCCTAGGAAGGAGATGGATTGTTGGAAGAACAAGCATTTCTCAGCCTTGACATATAGATCATGCTCCAACAGGCGACCAAGCACCCTGCGCACCAAGGACACATGCTCGGCGCGTGCAGCAGAGTATATCAAAATATCATCGATATACACCACTACACCCTGCCCGTGCAGGTCCCTGAAGATCTCATCTACAAATGATTGGAAGACTGATGGAGCATTCATCAACCCATATGGCATGACCAGGTACTCATAATGACCTGAGGTGGTGCTAAATGCCGTTTTCCACTCATCACCCCTCCTAATACGCACCAGATTGTACGCACTCCTGAGATCCAATTTTGTGAAGAAGCGGGCCCCGCGCATTGACTCCATTACTGTATTGATCAAAGGTAGCGGGTAACTATATTTTACCGTGATTTTATTAAGATCTCGATAATCAATGCACGGGCGTAAACCGCCATCCTTCTTCTTCACAAAAAAGAAACTCGAAGAGGCGGGTGAAATGGATGGCTGAATGAACCCCTGACGCAGGGATTCAGAGATATAATTATCCATAGCCACTGTCTCCGCTTGCGACAGAGGATACACGTGACTCCTGGGATATGCAGCGTCTACCAGGAGATCTATCGCACAATCCCCCTGTCGATGGGGTGGTAATTGAGTCGCCTTCTTTTTACAGAAGGCGAGTGCCAAATCGGCATATTCTGGGGGAATGCGCACGGTGGAAACCTGGTCTGGACTTTCCACCGTAGTAGCACCAACGGAAACCCCTACACACCTACCTGAGCACTCTCGCGACCACCCCGTGAGAGCCCTCTGTGGCCAAGAAACAGTGGGGTTATGAGTAGTTAACCAGGGTAGGCCTAGCACCACAGAATACGCAGGGGAATCAATAAGGAAAAGACTAATCTTCTCCTTGTGACCCTCCTGCGTTATCATAGACAAAGGTGCGGTGACCTCCCTGATAAACCCTGACCCTATTGGTCGACTATCTAAGGCATGAATAGGGAGAGGCATATCCACAGAAACAATAGGAATCCCTAAACTATGAGCTAAATTTTTATTAATGAAATTCCCAGCCGCGCCTGAATCTACTAGCGCCTTATACTGGGAATGCAAGGAAAAATCCGGAAAAGTGACAGAGACAAACATAAGTGCAGCACAGGGCTCTGGATGAGTATGGTGCCTACTCACCTGGGGTGATGCCAGAGTGCCCTGCCTGCCTTCTCTATTCCCAGAGGAACCAACCCGGCACTGATCAGCAGTGTGATCTCTGCGATCATAGATGGTGCTCGAGTGGGTACCCCCTCCGGTCTCCCTGCGCACCATCCCTCCCAATTCCATAGATTCGGGAGAGAGAGTGCGGGAGGATGGAACAACCAGACCCCGATCTAGACGTCCCCGAGTAGCCAGCATGTTGTCCAGCCTGATGGACATATCCACCAGCTGGTCGAAGTTGAGGGTGGTGTCTCTACAGGCCAGCTCCCGACGAACGTCCTCGCGTAGACTACAACGGTAGTGGTCGATCAGGGCCCTGTCGCTCCATCCAGCGCCGGCAGCCAAGGTCCTAAACTCCAAAGCAAACTCCTGGGCACTCCTCGTCTCCTGCCTCAGATGATAGAGGAGCTCACCCGCCGTTTTTCCTTCGGGAGGATGGTCGAATACTCTCCTAAAATAAAGGGTGAACTCCTCAAAATGGTCCAACGCCGCATTCTCCTCTCTATACACAGCGCTGGCCCACTCCCGGGCTTTCCCGGTGAGGCATGAGACGAGGGCGGAACTCTTCTCCCGGTCAGATGGTACTGGGGAGACCGTGGCCAGATATAAGTTCAGTTTAAGGAGGAAACCCTGGCAGCCTGCAGTATCTCCGTTGTAACCCGTGGGTAGGGGTAAACGGATTTTGTTAGGTTCAGGTGGGGAAAACGCGTTAAAGGTAAATCCCCGTTGTGGCAGTGGAGGCGCTGGAGAAACTCCCTGTCTCTCCCAGCGATCCATATTCTGGACAATGCGATCCATGACGGCGCTCAAACAGTCAATCTCCTTCGCTTGTTCCATAACGCGCTTTTCCACCTCCATGGGCGTCGTGTCCTCTCCTGCTGACTTCATATTTTATGGTCAGAGATTCTGTCACAATGGCGTGTATAAGTGGCAGGGGAAGTCAGGCGCAGGAGAGTCAAATAGAGTGTAGAATGGAGTACTTTAATTAAAGTCCCAGTAATCTGCTCCATAACACTCACGGAAAAAACATAAAACAAATCTGGGTACGAAGACCCGTAGCACACCTATACACAATCAACACAACACTTGACAACGAACAATCTCTGACAAACACATGAAGGGAAACAGAGGGTTAAATACACAACAGGTAATGAATGGGATTGACAACAGGTGTGTGGGAAGACAAGACAAAACCAATGGAAAATGAAAAATGGATCGATGATGGCTAGAAGACCGGTGAAGTCGACCGCCGAACACCGCCCGGACAAGGAGAGGCAACGACTTCGGCAGAAGTCGTGACAGGTGTTTGCCAGTGTTCGTTGAAGTCAGTGGATTGGTCTCTAAAAGTCGTTCCAGTTCATTATGGTTCGATTGAGAAGTTCAACATGCTTTCCAGGACCACTTGATCTGGGGATCATGGTTCCATTCACCAGAAGTTCTTTACAACTACTTTCATGGACCTGTTGAGAATGTATGAAATTCTACACACAACCTCTGATAATATCCAATTGAGCAAGAAAACGTGTGAGAGAAATATCAGTGCCTGTGATGCTCTGACATATAACGTCACCCTTCTTTACGGGTGGTTGATATGTGATGCCTGTAAGTAACAAGAATATCAGCCACGCTCAAGGTCCTAAACGATATCATAACCGCCATCGATAAAAGACAATACTGTGCAGCCGTATTCATCGACCTGGCCAAGGCTTTCTACTCTGTCAATCACCACATTCTTATCGGCAGACTCAACAGCCTTGGTTTCTGAAATGACTGCCTCGCCTGGTTCACCAACTACTTCTCAGACAGAGTTCAGTGTGTCAAATCAGAGGGCCTGTTGTCCGGACCTCTGGCAGTCTCTATGGGTGTGTCACAGGGTTCAATTCTCGGGCCGACTCTTTTCTCTGTATACATCAACAATGTTGCGCTTGCTGCTGGTGATTCTCTGATCCACCTCTACGCAGATGACACCATTCTGTATACTTCTGGCCCTTCTTTGGACACTGTGTTAACAAACCTCCAGACGAGCTTCAATGCCATACAACTCTCCTTCCATGGCCTCCAACTGCTCTTAAATGCAAGTAAAACTTCAACCAATCGCTGCCCGCACCCGCCCGCCCGTCCAGCATCACTACTCTGGACGGTTCTGACTTAGAATATGTGGACAACTACAAATACCTAGGTGTCTGGTTAGACTGTAAACTCTCCTTCCAGACTCACGTTAAGCATCTCCAATCCAAAATTAAATCTAGAATTGGCTTCCTATTTTGCAACAAAGCATCCTTCACTCATGCTGCCAAACATACCCTCGTAAAACTGACTATCCTACTGATCCTTGACTTCGGCGATGTAATTTACAAAATAGCCTCCAACACTCTACTCAGCAAATTGGATGCAGCCTATCTCAGTGCCATCTGTTTTGTCACCAAAGCCCCATATACTACCCACCACTGCGACCTGTATGCTCTCGTTGGCTGGCCCTTGCTTCATATTCGTCGCCAAACCCACTGCTAGGTAAAAACCCCGCCTTATCTCAGCTCACTGGTCACCATAGCAGCATCCACCTGTAGCACGCGCTCCAGCAGGTATATTTCACTGGTCACCCCCAAAGCATATTCCTCCTTTGGCTGCCTTTCCTTACAGTTCTCTGCTGCCAATGACTGGAACAAATTGCAAAAATCACTGAAGCTGGAGACTCATATCTCCCTCACTAACTTTGAGCATCAGCTGTCAGAGCAGCTCACAGATCATTGCACCTGTATATAGCCCATCTGTAAATAGCTCAACCAACTACCTGATCCCCATATTGTTCTTTTTTTTTGTTGTTCCTTTGCACCCCAGTATCTCTACTTGCACATTAATCTTCTGCACATCTATCACTCCAGTGTTTAATTAAATTGTAATTACTTCGCCACTATGGCCTATTTATTGCCTTACCTCCCTAATCTTACCTAATTTGCACACACTGTATATCGATTTTTTATATTGTGTTATTGACTGTACGGTTGTTTATTCCATGTGTAACTCTGTGTTGTTGTTTGTGTCGCACTGCTTTGCTTTATCTTGGCCAAGTTGCAGTTGTAAATGAAAACTTGTTCTCAACTGGCCTACCTGATTAAATAAAGGTGAAATAAAAAAATGAATATTAAAAATTTCCCAGGACATAGACATATCTGATATTGACAGAAAGCTTAAATTCTTGTTAATCTAACTACACTGTCCAATTTACAGTAGCTATTACAGTGAAAGAATACCATGCTATTGTTTGAGGAGAGTGCACAATTTTGAACATGAAAAGTTATTAATAAATAAATTAGGCACATTTGGGCAGTCTTGATACTAAATTTGAACAGAAATGCTATGGTTCATTGGCTCAGTCTAAAACTTTGCACATACACTGATGCCATCTAGTGGCCAAAATCTAAATTGCACCTGGGCTGGAATAATACATTATTGCCTTTCTCTTGCATTTCAAAGATGATGGTACAAAAGAAATACAAAAGAACGGTTGGTTTTTTCTTTGTATTATCTTTTACCAGATCTATTGTGTTATATTCTCCTACATTCCTTTCACATTTACATAAATTTCAAAGTGTTTCCTTTCAAATGGTACCAAGAATATGCATATCCTTGCTTCAGGGCCTGAGCTACAGGCAGTTAGACTTGGGTATGTCATTTTAGGCGAAAATTGAATAAAGGGGGTAATCCTTAAGAGGTTTTAAGAGAGCAGAGCAACGCTTTAGTATGGACATACTTCTCCCCATCTTAGCTACTGTTGTATCAATATGTTTTGACCATGACAGTTTACAATCCAGGGATACACCAAGCAGTTGAGTCATCTCAACTTGCTCAATTTCCACATTATTTGTTCCAAGATTTTGTTGAGGTTTAGGGTTTAGTGAATGATTTGTCCAAAATACAATGCTTTTAGTTTTAGAAATATTTAGGGCTAACTTATTCCTTGCCACCCACTCTGACACTAACTGCAACTCTTTGTTATGTGTTCCAGTCATTTCAGTCACTGTAGTAGCAGACGTGTATAGCGTTGAGTCATCCACATACATAGACACTCTGGCTTTACTCAAAGTCCGTGGCATGTCGTTAGTAAAGATTAGCAATCTAAACACTGAGACGCAGTGCCTTAGACCGCTGCGCCACTCAGGATCCCCAAAATAAGCGTCTGTTGTGTTCAGTGATTTAAGCAAATTAACACCCCAGTCTATCAATTGAAGTTTGAAGATATTGCATCTCAAAGGCTATACCAAGGCCGGAGATAGAAACACAATCATGTATTGACAAACAAAACATTGAACAACAATTCTCATTTTGCATAGAATTGTGGTTTATATGCCGCATTTATTTTTAAATTGTGCCAAAATGTTTTTGGGGTGCATTTTCCAAGTTGTTAGGTGCCTAATCCTAACAGGGTGGAACCTAACAGGGTTGCCATTTTGAGCCTAAATTAGCTCTCTGAGTGAGCAAGATTGAGCTAGCATAATACAGTGCATTCAGAAAGTATTCAGACCCCTTGACTTTTTCCACATTTTGTCACAATAAAGCTTTATTCGAAAATGGATTCAATTGTTTTTTTCCCTCCTCAATCTACACACAATACCCCATAATGACAAAGCAAAAACAGGTTTTTAGAATTTTTTGCAAATGTATTAAAAACAAAAAACTGAAATATAACATTTACATAAATATTCAAACCCTTTACTCAGTACTTCGTTGAAGCACCTTTGGCAGTGATTACAGCCTTAAGTCTTCTTGGCTACGACGCTACAAGCTTCGCACACTTGTATTTGGGGAATTACTCCCATTCTTCTCTGCAGATCCTCTCAAGCTTGTCAGGTTGGATGGGGAGCATTGCAGCCCAGCTATTTTCAGGTCTCTCCAGAGATGTTCAATCAGGTTCAAGTCCGGGCTCTGGCTGGGCCACTCAAGAACATTCAGAGACTTGTCCACTCCAGCGTTGTCTTAGCCTAGTGCTTAGGGTCGTTGTCCTGTTGGAAGGTGAACCTTTGCCCCAGTCTGAGGTCCTGAGTGCTCTGGAGAAGATGTTCATCATTGATCTCTCTGTACTTTGCTCCTTTCATTTTTCCATTGATCCTGACTAGTCTCCCAGTCCCTGCCATTGAAAACATCCCCACAACATGATGCTGCCACCACCATGCTTCACCATAGGGATGGTGCCAGGTTTCCTCAAGATGTGATGATTGGCATTCAGGCCAGAAGAGTTCAATCTTGGTTTCATCAGACCAGAGAATCTTGTTTCTCATGGTCTGAGAGTCCTTTAGTGTCCTTTCGGCAAACTCCAAGTGGGCTGTCATGTGCCTTTTACTGAGGAGTGGTGTCCGTCTGGACACTCTGCCATAAAGGCCTGATTGTGTGTGTGCTACAGAGATGGTTGTCCTTCTGGAAGGTTCTTCTATCCCCACAGAGGAACTCAGGAGCTCTGTCAGAGTGACCTTCGGTTTCTTGTTCACCTCCCTGACCAAGGCCCTTCTCTTCCAATAGCTCAGTTTGGCCAGGCGGCCAGCTCTAGGAAGAGTCTTGGTGGTTCCAAACTTCTTCCATTTAAGAATGATGGAGGCCACTGTGTTCTTGGGGACCTTCAATGCTATATAAGGTTTTTGGTACCCTCTGTGCCTCGACAAAATCCTGTCTCAGATCTCTACGGACAACTCCTTCGACCTCATGGCTTGTTTTTTTCTCTGACATGCACTTTCAACTGTGGGACCTTATATAGACAGATGTGTGTGTGTAACAATTCCTTAACGCTAGCCTATCAATAAACACTGTAATGTGTTTAAGGGTAGCATGTGCTTACAACAAGCCACACTGCAATGTATGATGCAATGATGTCTTGCAAGAAAAATCCTACCACACCGTAGTATGGCAGTGCAAATTCAGTGTTCTCCAAGGAAAGGAAATCTTTGTATGCAAATCTTCTTATCGATGTCCTGGGTTCGGGCGGCTCACCATCCTTGTTGGAATTGAATCCATACTCAAAAAACCTGACCAAATCCCAGCGTCAATCTTTCCCTCAATCCCTTCACAGCACGTTTGTATAGATATGTGAGTGTTAATATCCAGTTCTGTCTTCTTAGTTCAGTTTTATACAACTTCTCAAGGAATTGAAACTTAGTTTTTCTTCCATGGAATGGCGGTAGCTCTTCACGTTCCGTTCTAGCTCTTTTTCAGCATGTTGGCTCCGACTGGTGTATAGTGTGAAGTTAGGAGAGGGACTAAGAGAATATTGAGTTTTGATTGGCTCAAAATAAACTGCTCGTCATGCATCGGCTGATTTGTAATATCTGTCAACTTAAACATATTAATAGCAATATAGTATAATATGATTGGTTACTGGAATCTCACTAGTAACGATAAGTATTCAACATTAGCTGACCTGCGTTACATATGCCTTTCCAAATCATGTCCAATCAATTCAATTTACCACAGGGGGACTCCAGTAAAGTTGTAGAAACATCTCAAGGATGATCAATGGAAACAGGATGCACCCGAGCTCAATTTTGAGTCTCATAGCAAAGGAGTTGAATACTTATGTAAATACTGTATTTCTGTTTTCTAAAAACCTGTTTTTGCTTTGTCATTATGGGGTATTGTGTGTAGATTGATGAGCATTTTTATTTATTTAATTCATTTTAGAATAAGGCTGTAACGTAACAAAATGTGGAAAAAGTCAAGGGGTCTGAATTCTTTCCGAATCATTGTGTTTTAACTTTTTTTTTTCATTTTCTCTACAATTTAGTCTAACAGGGTGGACATTTATGAGTGGGACCTACAGAATAACAACATGAAATATAGACAAATAGATAAAACTGAGTGTTTATTTTTATTCAGCTTTGCACCATAGTTTTCCCACAAAAAAAATGATGACACTTCCTGCATGTCAGGTCATTATAGGAAGGGGTTGTTTTCTTAAATGGAGAATGACAACAAACTAACAGGGTGAAAAGTGGTATCAGGGACATACAGAAAATCTTTAATAAAATTAAAATAAAGACGATAATCATGAAAAAAACGTTATTGATGATAGGACTAAAACATAATGATGAAACATTTTATTATTATATATTTCTGGCTCATAAGTTGATAAATAAGTTGATAAATAACAGCTGGGGACATTGCAAAAACACCTACATCCACTGACAAAAAGTGTTTAAAATGCCTAAAATTTCAAAATCATATTTTGTTTTTTTTAAGATAAAGGACACCTGACCTTATATTTAAAGCCTTTTGGAATCCACATTTTACATTAAATAAGAACAGATATTTCCTGGGGACAGAAAAGGCACAGCATCGAATGAATGGCCCTATCGGTAGAAATGTGTTCAACATCCACTGAAGTAGCTAGCTAGCAAGTTTATACAGTAGTTGCATTGGTAACAGTCTTAGCTTGCTATTATGAAAATATAATTCAACAATGCCAATAATGCCAATTCCACTTTTGCTTTAAAAAGCAGCTCAAGCATAGAACATGCAGAATGGAATTCCTAGCCATTGAATTATACCATGCATTATAGGGAAATAACGCACGCTCTAGAATGCCCTTCAAGCCAATCAGAAACATGTTTTCAACAATGCCATGGGGGTCAATAAGAAAGAATGTTTGTTTTGCCCAATTTGTGAGCATGGTCAAGGGGAATTCCTTACTATCACGTGAATATCGAGTATTGGAGTATTACACTGTATAATGTATTACCTTATCATAATGTAAAAAAATATTACATTTTTTATGTCATAGAACTGGATAATAATAAATAGCCGGATAATGTAATAAAACTGTTGAGAAGATAACATAATATTTGTTTCCATAATATAACAACTTGATAGATTCATTAGTTAGTATAATGTTATCAGGTCAATAACGTTTTGACCTGTCAGCGTCAAATAAATGTTATGTTGCTTAGTGTGCAGAATAGTTAGAACAAATTAATAAGAAATTAGAAAGCAGTACAAATGAATTTAGCACCAATTCAAAAAGTAACACTGGTACAGTCACAGTTCACATAACACTGTTTGAAAAAATGTCCACTAGAACTGTACCTGGTAATAAGGAATCCCTATTACCAGATGCAATATCTCTGATTTCAGTCTGGTCTTATAGACTAGACATAACATAGTAATGTAAATCCGGGACACTCAAATTATTATGATATGTTACGTTTGGTATGGTTACATAAGAGAGAAGGTTACTTAAGGCAAAAAGGAAAGGAGGGTGGTTGGTCGGGCGTATAACTCAAATGTCTAGTAACCCAAAAGTTGCAAGTTCGAATGTCATCACGTTCAACTTTGGGATTTTAACTAATTAGCAACTTTTAAACTACTTTTTAGCTACTTTGCAACTACTTAGCATGTTAGTTAACCCTTCCCCTAACCATAACCTTAACCCTTTTAGCTAACCCTAACCTTATCCCTTTAACCTAACTCCTAACCTTAACCCAGCCCCTAACCCTAACCTAGCTAACATTATCCATTTAGTTAACGTTAGCATTAACCACCTAGCCATCTAGCTAACGTAAGCAACAACAAATTGGAATTTGTAACGTATAAATAAAGGTTAAATTAAAAATTAAAAATAAATATCATAAGTTTTGAAAATCCGTAGCATATTGTATGAATTGCAATTCGTAACATATTATACGGAATGTAATTCGTAACATATCATACAAAATGGACGATGGACATCCACAAATGAATACATACCATACTAAATGGAATGACACGGATTTATGTACATAATAATACGAAATGCTCTGAGAACAGGTTGCTGATTTTAAAGTCTTTTCTCAGCACTACGGATACCGGTACCGGGTTTAAATTCGACAACATACGGTGATCGCCACATAAAGTCATAAAATACAAGAAAAATACAAGTGTCTCACATGCTTCAAAAGCCTAGAATCTTGCTAATCCAACTGCGTTGTCAGATTTGAAAAGGGATTTACTGCGAAAGAATACGATGCGATTATCTGAGCACAGAGCCCCATATCAAAATACTATTTCAGCCAGCACAGGCGTAACAAAATCACAGATTGCAATGAAATAAATCGCTTACCTTTGAAGATCGTGCTCTGTTTGCAATCCCAAGGCTCATTGTTACACAATGAATGGTCTTTTGTTCGGTTAAATCCATTTTTATAGCCTAACACGAAACATTTTGTGAACGCTTATCTCGTTGAATTTCGTGTCATTCAATTTTCGACTAAACATTCGACGTAAATACACAGACTAAACCTGACTTTATCCAGTCATGTTTGGTTTCCTTGCAATCAACTGTTTGTTTGTAACACAACCAAACTTGATGGGTCATTTCGCGGGACGTATTGACCCAAAGAAACCGATTGGAAGACAACAAGTAACGACCTCATTGTGCACCAATTATATGACCGCTGTTTCGTTGATTGACTGTATTTTAACCCAATGACCACTGATCGTCTTGAAATCTAGCTGGGTAGATAGCCAATGAGCAGAGGTAAACGGCAATATGTAATGTTTCTGTGTTGGAAGACCAACCTATGTAGTAAACTCCGGCGTAAAGACGTCATTCGCCATTGTAGATTCATACTGGAAGGAGCCAAGCTCGTTACGCACAGCACTATACCGGTAACATGCATCTTCAGCTGTTTATATATCAAACATCATGGCGAATAAGTCAGGGAAAGCTAAATCTAAGACTAGATATACGAATGTAGACAAAATTACAGAGGAAATTGATCGTGAAAGTCAAACATATGCTTTTGGAAGACGACTCAGTTAGCGACCATGACTCAAATGGAAGGATATTTTTTGAACGGAGAGGACATTGTTTTGGACTGGTAAGTTCTTCTCATGCTAATGCCGTTGTTTGAAATTAATAATATAAAATATTATTTGTGATTGTTTTTACATTTTATTTGCAATATATAAAAATGTAATGAAATGTGTAAAGTACACTGTTCATATTTACTCTTGAGGTGCTGTCCTGTTGCACCCTCTACAACCACTGTGATTATTAGTGTCTGACCCTGCTGGTTATCTATGAACGTTTGAAAATCTGTTCTGTTATAATCTCCACCCGGCACAGCCAGAAGAGGACTGGCCACCCCTCATAGCCTGGTTCCTCTCTAGGTTTCTTCCTAGGTTTTGGCCTTTCTAGGGAATTTTTCCTAGCCACCGTGCTTCAACACCTGCATTGCTTGCTGTTTGGGGTTTTAGGCTGGGTTTCTGTACAGCACTTTGAGATATTAGCTGATGTATGAAGGGCTATATAAATTGATTTGATTTGATAGAGGACTGAGGGTCTTCCAAATATTGAAAGTGTGTAGATAGTTACCCATGTTATTTTGCAAATGTATATATATTTTTTCAATATTTTTTTTCCCATTTAAAAAAATAAATAAATTCTCCTCCATTTTTTTGGGGGGTGTGTTAGAATACCATTTTGGTATTTTGTATATAGTTATTTGTTTCAAAATGTATACCTTCACCAATTTGGCCACTTGGGTACATTTGGGCTATTTGGGCTACTGTTGCCCTCTTATGTTTTTCACTGAAATTGTCCCCATATTCATATCTGAATGTTTGTTTTATCTTGTTCATTTTAAAGATGATGATACAACAATAAAAAATAAAAAACGTATGGTTTATCTAAACAAGATCTATTGTGTTATATTCTCCTACATTCAATTCACATTTACACAAACTTCAGAGTGTTTTCTTTCAAATGGTACCAAGAATATGCATATCCTTGCTTCTGGGCCTGAGCTAGAGGCAGTTCGATTTGGGTATGTCTTCAGGCGGAAATTGAAAGAAGGGGAGGGGGGGGGTAGCTGTAAGAGGGTAAGTGTCTTTTACTTTCTGTCTCTGACATCAGAGAATGCAGGGCTGGTGTGTGTGTGTGTATCTATAAAGTACTTGCCATTTCCACATTTGTGACAGCAGTCATACTCTGTAAGTGTCTCTGTGAGTTTGGGACCCTCTGAACTCTGGGTGCTGGTTGCAGTTGATTACCTGGTAGGGTCCCAGGCATTCTGTGGATCTGGTGGCAGGAGGGGGAATATGATAGCTGCTCTTTCTCCACCCTCATTTTCTCCTCTATCTCCTTAGAAAGGAACCGAGGAGAGGAAAGGAGAGGACACGAATCACGTAATAACTTGGCGTGAATCAAAGTTTCAGAAACAAAAACAAAACCGCTAAGCATTTTATCACAATTCATTTTTCCATCTGGGATTTTAGAACTACTTCATGTAAGGTCTGTGTTTCGTGTAGGCTATGCAAATCTCTGTCAGACAAGGTAACTTTTATCAATAATTAGCATTATGAATATTTGAAAGTAAATTGAGACGAATATATTTATAATAGTCACCGCGTCCGAGAGAGAATTGCACGGCTATCAAAATGTCACGCCAAGGTAAGCCTACAGCAAACACATAATTAATTCAAATTTTTTGCAAAATTCACAATGTGGAAAATGAATGGCAGGAAAATTCATTGGAACCATTTCCATGTTTTTATGGGTATTAGGACATGTCCACTGTGGCGGACTATTCTTTTCACCTCTATGAGATTGCTGAGGCATTGTTGTTTCTCTGTCGCCGTGGCGATTCTAACCCAGCTTTTCAAGCCTCCTTTCAGTGTTGCTATTTTACTCTTCTTCTTGTTCTCTTTATTTTGCTGGAGGGCAGAAGCAGCTACTGTACAGGAATGGCACCAAACTTTATGACCGATATTACAGGGATCACGTAATGTTTTGTTTACCCAGTGGCTGTGGTTCCGTAACTTCCTCGAATTCCCCACCTAAAAAAATATATGTCAAAATGCTACTTGTCTGCCTCCTGCTTATGTTTTTGATATTTGTAATATTGTAGCTCAGATATACTGTCATACCCTAAATCCCTGGCTATTCCCTATAGCATGTAGTTCAACTAGTAATTTAACTACATTTTGCAGTAGCTTAGTGGTAGTTTAACTCAATTCAAATCTAGATAGTGTTTTCAGTAGTTAATTGCTTGTTTGCCATGTAGTGGTATAGCTATAACTACTGGAACTACACACAAATCTTTTGGCAAAAATAAAATATGAGGGAAGTAGGCAAGAATTTCCTATCTTTTTCGCCATCAGACCTGCCTAATTCTCACTTGAAACGTTGTTGTGTTTAATAGGCTAAATTGCACATTATGTTAACATCTGACTCCAGAGTGCTCTGTTCTTGCAATTTGTAGTCTATGACATTCAAAGTAACTTTAGTTAATTAAACTATATTTTTCTTAAGGGTAGCTTTAGTGTAGCTTAACTTCTTCCGGGGGGGAGTAATTGGTAGCTTGGTAAACTATAAACTATATTTTCAGAGTAGCTTCCCCAACACTGCATTTTGAAATGTTTATTCAAATCGCAGCGAAATGGGCTGTCTATCAGATAATGTAAACTGCATGCAGGTAAACTGTGGGACCCTTGTTATTGACCAGTGAAATTAAATACTCTGGCAGTTGCTTCTCTCTGGTGGACAGACTATGTCAGTGCAAGTATCACACACGGGCTGTAATCGATAAAGACAGTGTGAGAACCTTTTTGTTACAGTTTTTTACGATTGCTTACAAACTAAAATGTTACTTTTCCCACAATTAGCAAAACCTTACACTCAAGGAGCAAAACACAAGGCTAGATTTGCACAACTGTAAGCACATTGTCAGCTTCACACTATTTGCAAAACATTACACACAGTGATTTGCAAAACACTAAACACACTTGTATACATCAGACACAGAAGTATATCATGATGTCACTTCCTTGCAACTCCAAAGCACTGACTGTCAAATTACCACACCTATGAGCCAATCTGTTAAACACAGCCATCAGGTGCACAAGCACATGAATGCTAAATTGTAGACACATCAATCAGGTTTAAGCACTATAAAAATGCAGGAGGTAGGTTCACCTGCCTTCAACCAAAATGGAAGGAGTCAGAAGAAGAGTGAGGGTGAGAGGAGGAGTACACAGAGGAGGAGAAGGAGGCCGAGGCCGTGCCAGAGGTCGAGTAAGACCTGAAGCAGGAGGAGAACGTGCACAAAGAAGTGGACGAAACTTATCAAATGACATTCGTGCAACACTAGTGGACCATGTTGTGAACCACGGATTGACGCTGAGGGAGGCTGGACTGAGAGTTCAGCCAAATCTTAGCAGATATACAGTGGCATCTGTCATAAGGACTTTTCGACAGGAAAACAGGTAAAAGAACTGTCTACAGTTACAGTAATCAGCCGCTTATTGTATGCACCATATCCGCACTTGTGATACCCCTTCCTGTGACATTGTACAGTAAGTTACATGTATTATTCTCTACATAGGATTGAGGGTCGGGAACGACAAGGAGGAAGGGGGCCCATATTCACGCAAGAACAAGAGAGAGATAATAAACATGGTTTTGGCCAATGCTATCAGGCTCAGAGAACTACAAGCCAACATTATCGGTGACCTTGCCATTTTCAATAATGTCCGTCAGGTCTCTCAGTCAACACTGGCACACATCCTGAAAAGACATTAGGTTCAAATGAAACAACTTTATCGAGTGCCTTTTGAGCGGATTTCAG
The DNA here is from genome assembly GCF_029448725.1 of Salvelinus fontinalis. Lineage (NCBI taxonomy): Eukaryota > Metazoa > Chordata > Actinopteri > Salmoniformes > Salmonidae > Salvelinus > Salvelinus fontinalis. The sequence continues at coordinate 18,521,405 of NC_074668.1, forward strand.
AGGGTCAAGCGGCATGAGTATGTGGAGGTTTGTATTGTTCACTTTAGCACTGTGATGTTGCATACTGCACACATGACTTTTTTACATTGACTGTATACTAGACCTATCCTGAACTACACAATCTTGTCTTTCACTGTATTTCAGGGAGTTTTGCAGATGGATGCTGAGGAAATCCTGCATGAATTCATATATATTGATGAGGCAGGGTTCAACCTCACAAAAGCAAGGAGAGGCAGAAATATCATTGGCCACAGGGCTATAATCAATGTCCCAGGGCAACGTGGGTGTAACATCACCCTTTGCGCTGCCATTTCACAGCATGGGGTTGTCCTCCGTCATGCCAAAATGGGCCCTTACAACACACCTCACATTCTCGCATTTTTGGACCGATTGCACCACATCGTCACAGCAGGTAATGAAATGCACCAGATGCAATACACGGTCATCTGGGACAATGTGTCATTCCACCGCTCTGCTTTGGTCCAGAACTGGTTTCAACACCATCCACAGTTGACAGTACTATACCTTCCACCATACTCTCCGTTTCTAAACCCTATCGAATCGATCTCCAGCCCCAGGCTCAGGTACCCCTCATTCAGGCCATGGAGGACGCCTGTGACCAAGTCGACTCCGCAGCTGTGCAAGGATGGATTCGACATTCAAGACGGTTCTTGAACAAACACCAAATATTATTTTTTATATTGCATCTTGTATATATTCCACATAGAATAGGTAGACATTCTATAGCCTGGGGACTGCCATGTGAAGCAATAGTCCTGACTACTCAAACCATGAGCAGCAGGAAAGGCAGCACCAGGCCAGGGTTGGAGGTGTAGCTGAACACCTTCCCTAACCAGGCTGGGAAATCAGATTCCAACATGCGGCTCTTCCCACTGCAATCAGAGATGAGAAACTCATCACACAACAACTGGCACAGGCTGTCAGGCTAGGAAGGCATGGTTCTCAACATTAAGAGGCGGTTTCCCATGCACCGATTAAGCCTAGTCCTGGACTAAAAAGCAAGCTCTTTTGAGAATCTCCATTGAAAATTATGTTTTTAGTCCAGGACTAGGCTTCATTTTTGTCTGGGAAACTGCCCCTAAAGGTTACTGAACAGCCCACACCCCAGACTGAAACCAGCCAGCGTGTGTGTGTGCGCGCATGTTTACATGCGTGTCTTGTCATATACAGAATACAGGTGTTTCTCTGTTACATGAAGGGGACACAGTGGAAAGAGGGGGGATGGTGCGGAAGAGGGTGACCAGTAGCATAGCCATGTAGAAGTTGTTGGAGCCTGAGGCCTTGAACACCCTCTCTTAGGGAACGTTACAGCACATGACGGCCCAGCACCTCAGGTACATTGACACATGCAGTCTCAACCAGAGGTGTAAAGTACCTAGGTAAAAATACTTTCAAGTACTACTTAAGTCGTTTTTGGGGTATCTGTACTGTACTTTACAAATTAATAAAAAATGAAAAGCTGAAATGTCTTGAGTCGATAACTATTCAACCCATCTGTTATGCCAAGGCTAAATAAGTTAAGGAGTAAACATTCGTTTAACAAGTCACAAAATAAGTTGCTTGGACTCTGTGTGCAATAATAGTGTTTAACATGATTTTTGAATGACTACTTCATCTCTGTACCCCACACATACAGATAATTGTAAAGTCCCTCAGTCAAGAAGTGAATTTCAAAGACAGGTTCCACCACAAAGATCAGGGAGGTTTTCTTGTCCTGAATACAAAGTGTTATTTTGGGGGAAAATCCAAAACAACACATTACTGAGTACCACTCTCGATTTGGGATATACATAGAAAACAAGGTCTGAGGTTAACACAGGTTTAGGGGATCTTATACGTTTTGTTCTATGAGATAATATCAGTCAGTTAATATGACCTTTATGAATAATGAAGTCTTTTTGTGATTTATGTGCTTTTTAAAATCACATAAATGCTTCAAAATTCACAAAAAGTGATGTTAGCTGATTCAAATGATTGCATAGCACAAAACGTATAAGATCTCCTAAACCTGTGTTTACCACCGACCTTATTTTTGGCATTTATCCAAAAACCCTACAAAAAAATGTTTTCTCATAGGCCTTGTCCAACGAACTATGGTGGAGTTAGTGCCTACAAAAATACACTATTTCTCGCTGTACATGAATAAATTAATGTACACTCAAACACAGAGACATGTAAGAACATTTTGCATGAATAATTCAAAAGGAACTTTAAACAGGCATTACCCAGGGATTATCACAGACAACTCCTTGCTATCAACCAATCAGCATTCAGGAGCCAAACAACCCATTTTATAATTAAGCTAAATGATTGCCAACATTTAATAAAATGATTAACAACATGTTTTCATTAAATACATTATTTTAATGAGTACATTTGTTTTATTTTTGAGGACCACTTTGAGGACCAATGAGAGCAGTAATCATAAAGGTACTAACTTCCTTATCACCACCATGTAGCTGTAGGCCACAGTTCCGATGGCAACCAGGAAGTAGGAGAGGGGCATGCAGAACTTGGCTGTTGTATTAGCCATATATAGAATAGTACAGAATACTGGGCGTAGCCCTGGGACACACAAATATGATTCAGATTTCAATTAGTAGTAACAACTTCTCGACAACTTAAAAAAACAAAGCACGCACACTGTGTGGCGCACACACATTAGAAGAGTCATGTTAGTGGTAACGTTACACAGTGAACACATTACACGCCACCCCTCCCTCCACCCCTCCCCTCCACCCCCCCCCCCCCTACCCCTCCCTCCACAACTCCACCCCTCCCTCCACCCTTCCACACCTCCACCCCTCCCTCCACCCCTCCACCTCCACACCTCCACCCCTCTATCCACACCTCCCTCCACACCTCCGCCCCTCCCTCCATCCCTCCCTCCACACCTCCACACCTCCCTCCCATCCCTCCACCCCTCCCTCCCTCCCATCCCTCCACCCCTCCCTCCCATCCCTCCACTCCCTCCCTCCACACCTCCACACCTACCTCCCATCCCTCCACCCCTCCATCCCTCCCATCCCTCCACCCCTCCATCCACACCTCCGCCCTCCCTCCACGCCTCCACACCTCCCTCCCATCCCTCCACCCCTCCCTCCCTCCCATCCCTCCACCCCTCCCTCCCATCCCTCCACTCCCTCCCTCCACACCTCCACACCTCCACCCCTCCCTCCCATCCCTCCACTCCCTCCCTCCACACCTCCACACCTCCACCCCATCCCTCCACCCCTCCCTCCCTCCCATCCCTCCACCCCTCCCTCCCATCCCTCCACTCCCTCCCTCCACACCTCCACACCTCCGCCCTCCCTCCATCCCTCCCTCCACACCTCCCTCCCATCCCTCCACCCCTCCATTCCTCCACCACTCCCTCCCATCGCTCCACCCATCCCTCCACCCCTCCCTCCCATCCCTCCACTCCCTCCACCCCTCCATTCCTCCACCCCTCCCTCCACACCTTCCCCCACCCCTCCCTCCCATCCCTCCACACCTTCCCCTACCCCGCGCTCCCATCCATCCATCCTTCCCTCCCTCCCTCCCTCCCAACCTTCCACCCCTCTGTCCACACCTCCCTCCCTCCATCCCTCCACCCCTCCCTCAACACCTCCCTCCCTCCCATCTATCCTTCCCTCCCTCTACCTCTCCATCCCTCCCTCCACCCCTCCCTCCCATCCCTCCTCCACACCTCCCTCCCATCCTTCCCTCCCTCCAATCCACCCACCCACCAAGGCATCATACAAGGATAACATAGATTTTTTTTAATAGGACAGAAACATAAACAGTAATAGAAACAAAAACAATGGAAAAATGTAAATACAAATAAAATCGGTGTCATAATTATAGATTCATCTTATCAGCACAATATATGGCCACTAGAGCAGACATGACTGCTTACCAAAATATGCAAGTTACACTAAGTAAAAGACAGGCTCTCCACATATTGTATTAATGGAGACGAGGTTAAGTCAAACTTTTGTCAGAACCCATGCACAGTGTACCTAACCTTCTTTGGACACTGTGCTAACAAACCTACAAACGAGCTTCAACGCCATACAACACTCCTTCGTGGCCTCCAACTGCTTTTAAATGCTAGTAAAACTAAGTGTATGCTCTTCAACCGATTCCTGCCTGCACCCTCCTCTCCGACTAGCATCACTACTCTGGACGGTTCTGAACTAGAATATGTGGACAACTACATATACCTAGGTGTCTGGTTAGACTGTAAACTCTCCTTCCAGACTCACATTAAGCATCTCCAATTCAAAATTAAATCTAGAATCGGCTTCCTATTTCACAACAAAGCCTCCTTCTCTCACGCCGCCAAACATACCCTCGTAAAACTGATTATCATACCAATCCTTGACTTCGGCGATGTCATTTACAAAATAGCCCCCAACACTCTTCTCAGCAAACTGGATGTAGTCTATCACAGTGCCATCCGTTTTATTACCAAAGCCCCATATACTACCCACCACTGCGACCTGTATGCTCTCGTTGGCTGGCCCTCACTACATATCCGTCGCCAAACCCACTGGCTCCAGGTCAGCTATAAGTCTTTGCTAGGTAAAGCCCCGCCTTATCTCAGCTCACTGGTCACCATAGCAACACCCACCCATAGCACGCGCTCTAGCAGGTATATTTTACTGGTCATCCCCAAAGCCAACACTTCCTTTGGTCGCCTTTCCTTCCAGTTCTCTGCTGCCAATGACTGGAACGAATTGCAAAAATCTCTGAAGCTGGAGTCTTATATCTCCCTCTCTAACTTTAAGCATTCGTTGTCTGAGCAGCTTACCGATCACTGTACCTGTACACAGCCAATCTGTAAATAGCACAACAGACAACCTCATCCCCATATTATTACTTACCCTCTTGCTCTTTTGCACACCAGTATCTCTACATGCACATCATCATCTGCACATCTTTCACTCCAGTATTAATGCCATATTGTAATTATTTTCACCTCTAGGGCCTATTCATTGCCTACCTCCCTACTCTTCTACTTTTGCACACACTGTACATAGATTTTTACATTTTTATTTTCTTTTGTCTTATTGACTGTACGTTTGTTTATGTGTAACTCTGTGTTGTTGTTTTTGCCGCACTGCTTTGCTTTATCTTGGCCAGGTCGCAGTTGTAAATGAGGAATTGTTCTCAACTGGCCTACCTGGTTAAATAAAGGTGAAATCAAATTAAAAAATTAAAAAGAGGCAGAGATGACATGACCTCCTTAACCCATTGCAAGGAGGGCGGCTTTGCAGACTTCCAGTGAAAGAGAACAAGGCGGCGAGCTAGCAGTGATGCTATTGCATTCGCCTGATGTGTGGTAGCATTCTGGTCTAGGGGAAGTACCCCAAAAATGGCAGCGACCGGGTTGGGGCTAACAGTTGTATTACACATATGTGAGAGTGCCTCAAAAATTGGGTCCCAGAAGTCACTCAAAGATTGCCATGACCAAAACGTGTCCCGCAGTCTCTGGACTCTGGTGGCATCTCAAACACTTGGGGCCAACATTTGGATATATTTTTGCCAATCTGTCATTTGAGTAATGGAGACAGTGCAAAACTTTGAACTGAAGGAGCCTATGACTTATGCAAAATAATGAGGTGTGGATACGCTTAATACTGTGTTGCCATATATCATCGGGTAGCTCGCCACCCATGTCGTGATCCCATGCGGATTTTGTATTTTTGTATTAGCCAAGGACGGCGGATCAATGTTTTGTATTACGTCATATAATCTGGAGATTGTACCCTTCAGATACGGGTTAAGATCTAAGCACCTCTCGAATGGACACTTAGTGGGCTTGAGTGGAAATGAAGGGAAATATTTTTGGGTGAAGCTGCGAGTTTTTAGGTATCTAAAAAAAGTGGGTATTGGGAATATTATGGTCAACCATCAGAGTATTGCATGAGATTAATGTGTTATCAACAAATAGGTCACCAGACCATTCCTATGCCAGAACTGGATCAATCTGTCAATGTGTGATGTTGGGAAGAAATGATTAGATGTTAATGGCGAGAAGCAACTTGTTTAAGGCTAAAGTGATTTTGGAATTGGGACCAGATTTAAGGGAGTTCTTGACAATGGGATTCAAAACATGGGTGCCAAGGTTCATGGGCAGTAGGGAGTACAAGAGCGATACAGGAGAAGTTGGAATGCTTGACTGTAACTCCATGATGGCCCAAGTTGGACCATCCTTGTTTTCAAATACTGGCCCCAATTCTGAGTTGAAGATAGTGTGCTCTTACCTCTGGCGCCATGACCAAGCCAAACATCAGCCTCTTACCTCTGGCACCATGACCAAGCCTAACATCAGCCTCTTACCTCTGGCGCCATGACCAGGCCAAACATCAGCCTCTTACCTCTGGCACCATGACCAGGCCTAACATCAGCCTCTTACCTCTGGCACCATGACCAGGCCTAACATCAGCCTCTTACCTCTGGAACCATGACCAGGCCTAACATCAGCCTCTTACCTCTGGAACCATGACCAGGCCTAACATCAGCCTCTTACCTCTGGCACCATGACCAGGCCTAACATCAGCCTCTTACCTCTGGCACCATGACCAGGCCTAACATCAGCCTCTTACCTCTGGCACCATGACCAGGCCTAACATCAGCCTCTTACCTCTGGCACCATGACCAGGCCTAACATCAGCCTCTTACCTCTGGCGCCATGACCAGGCCTAACATCAGCCTCTTACCTTTGGAACCATGACCAGGCCTAACATCAGCCTCTTACCTCTGGCGCCATGACCAGGCCTAACATCAGCCTCTTACCTCTGGCGCCATGACCAGGCCTAACATCAGCCTCTTACCTCTGGAACCATGACCAGGCCTAACATCAGCCTCTTACCTCTGGCACCATGACCAGGCCTAACATCAGCCTCTTACCTCTGGCACCATGACCAGGCCTAACATCAGCCTCTTACCTCTGGCGCCATGACCAGGCCTAACATCAGCCTCTTACCTCTGGCGCCATGACCAGGCCTAACATCAGCCTCTTACCTCTGGCACCATGACCAGGCCTAACATCAGCCTCTTACCTTTGGAACCATGACCAGGCCTAACATCAGCCTCTTACCTTTGGAACCATGACCAGGCCTAACATCAGCCTCTTACCTCTGGAACCATGACTAGGCCTAACATCAGCCTCTTACCTCTGGAACCATGACTAGGCCTAACATCAGCCTCTTACCTTTGGAACCATGACCAGGCCTAACATCAGACTCTTACCTCTGGCGCCATGACCAGGCCTAACATCAGCCTCTTACCTCTGGCACCATGACCAGGCCTAACATCAGCCTCTTACCTCTGGCACCATGACCAGGCCTAACATCAGCCTCTTACCTCTGGCACCATGACTAGGCCAAATATCAGCCTCTTACCTCTGGCGCCATGACCAAACAGCCCAAACAGGATAATGTTGATGCCATACATTCACCTCAGGAATATGAAGTAGGGGGCAACTGAGGAGACAAAATGGCCTTTAGGAGGCCCAAAAACACAGTCATGGTACTGTGTTTCTTCACACTGAGGAGAATGAGTTAAAGCAGGGGTTCACAGAGTGACTTACAAAGACTCCAAGGAGGTCGGCAAGAGGACCGTCAACAAAGTGATACCCAAATTAGGAGGGTGAAACAGGGGATAAATTAGGAGCCAAAATTGTTGTCAGACGTGAGGAACAGATGTGTGTGCTAAGGGAAGTTGAAACAAAATTACATTCAGGGAGGACACACAAAATCTTGCAGGGATACAAAAGACAGGGAGAGGTAAGAGACATTCTTAATCTCAATCTTTTTGATATTCATCTCCCATGGAATGCAAGCAGTTTTTACATTTTCAAAGTCCCACTGAAACTTAATAGATTTCTAACAGCAAAACTAGCAATGTCATGAAAAAGATCCCACAAAGGTCTGCTGACTATAATTGTGTTGTAAAGGATCATAGATAACTGGTAGCATTAATATGACACACAATAAAGAACACATAAAACTTTGGTCCAAGTATCGACAAGTCAATGTCCTTCCCACCGGGCACAGACGTCAATTCAACATCTATTCCACGTTGGTGCAACATAATTTAATTGAAATGACATGGAAACAACATTGATTCAACCAGTGTGTGCCAAGTGGGTGTCACCAACCGATGACTCTGTCCTCCCCCCACACCATGCCTTTATACGCATACAGCTTTCTGCACTTTCCTTTCCTAAGAGATCCCTCATATTTCTCCACAAACTCCTGTAACTCCCTGTGAAAAATGAGGCAGGAATAGTTACTGTTACCGGTAGTGGTACAATTGAAATAACCATCAATATTTTTGCCCCATACACGATGCTCTGGATTACAATGTGCTTCTCCAACATCCTCAACAAGGTCTGTGGTCCCTTCTTTTTATTATCGTTTTTCCTCTTCCCCTCGCATCCCCATCCTCCTCTCCTACAGCCTCCATCTCTTCTTGCGCCAGTTTTCTGGTTCTTTCATTCCTGAAATTCTTTGTATTTTTGGGAACTGTATCATTCTTTACTTCTTCCTGCCTCTCATCCTCTCCCCTTTCCATTTCCCCTCCTTATTCCTCTTTTCTTCCTCTCCTCTTTCTGGTCTATCCTCCAATTCCTTCCATTTATTATTTTCTTTCTGTCCCTCTCTTTCTTTCTCTCCTCATCTTTTGCCCTCTCCTGCCTCACATCATAGTCAATAACTGTGTCCTATTCATCAAAACAGAGATCTGGTAGTCGTCTTTATAATATTTTAATCAAACAATAATATTATAATCAAACAATAATATTATATCAAACAATAGAAAACAAGAAACAAATGAATTGGTAGGGCACATGATCCTAATGGGACAATAGGCAAGATAGAGACGCCAGTAGGTGACAGATATCTACCGCGACTCCTGTCCATGTTGGTCACTTTACTTTATCCCTTCACATACCACCCACCCTGTCACGATCGTGTGGGGGATTGACGGACCAAAACGCAGCATTTGGAAAATAAGCCATCTTCCTTTTATTGATGACGAAGGCAAAACGAAACAAAAACACTTACACACTAACAAAACAATAAAACGACCGTGAAGCTAATAAACGTTGTGCACATACACAGGCTACAAACGTTCAGACATAGACAATTACCCACATCAAACGAAAGCCTATGGTTACCTTAAATATGGCTCCCAATCAGAGACAACAGAAATCAGCTGTCTCTAATTGGGAACCCATTCAGGCAACCATAGACTTCCCTAGACAACTACATCCAACATAGACACAGCTAGACACATACACTCAACACAAACCCATACACTACACCCAACACCCCCTTTACCATATAATCACCCAAAACCGACAAAACACAAACATTACCCATGTCACACCCTGACCTAACTAAAAATAATAAAGAAAACAAAGAATACTAAGGCCAGGGCGTGACATAACCCCCCCCCTTAAGGTGCGAACTCCGGGCGCACCAGCACACAGTCTAGGGGAGGGTCTGGGTGGGCGTCCTTCCACGGTGGCGGCTCCGGCACTGGTCGTGGTCCCCACCCCACCACAGTCACTAACCGCCTCCGTAGCTTCCTCCAAATGGCCCCCCTCCACATTAACCCCACTGAATTAAGCGGCAGTTCCGGACTAAGGGGCAGTTCCGGACTAAGGGGCAGCTCCGGACTAAGGGGCAGCTCCGGACTAAGGGGCAGCTCCGGACTAAGGGGCAGTACCAGGATAAGGGAGAGCACCAGGATAAGGGAGAGCACCAGGATAAGGGAGAGCACCAGGATAAGGGGCAGCACCAGGATAAGGGGCAGCTCCGGACTGATGAACGGCAGCTCCGGACTGAGGGACTGCAGCTCCGGACTGAGGGACGGCAGCTCCGGACTGAGGGACTGCAGCTCCGGACTGAGGGACGGCCCTGGCTGCTCATGGCTGGCTGACGGATCTGGCTGCTCATGGCTGGCTGACGGATCTGGCTGCTCATGGCTGGCTGACGGATCTGGCTGCTCATGGCTGGCTGACGGATCTGGCTGCTCATGGCTGGCTGACGGATCTGGCTGCTCATGGCTGGCTGACGGATCTGGCTGCTCATGGCTGGCTGACGGATCTGGCTGCTCATGGCTGGCTGACGGATCTGGCTGCTCATGGCTGGCTGACGGATCTGGCTGCTCATGGCTGGCTGACGGATCTGGCTGCTCATGGCTGGCTGACGGATCTGGCTGCTCATGGCTGGCTGACGGATCTGGCTGCTCATGGCTGGCTGACGGATCTGGCTGCTCATGGCTGGCTGACGGATCTGGCTGCACATGGCTGTCTGGCGGATCTGGCTGCACATGGCTGGTTGGCGGCTCTGGCAGATCCTGTCTGGTTGGCGGCTCTGGCAGATCCTGTCTGGTTGGCGGCTCTGGCAGATCCTGTCTGACGAATGGCTCCAGCGGCTCCTGACTGACGAACGGCTCCGACGGCTCGGGACAGACGGGCGGCTCTAATGGCTCGGGGCAGACGGATGGCTCAGATGGCGCTGGGTAGACGGATGGCTCAGATGGCGCTGGGTAGACGGATGGCTCAGATGGCGCTGGGTAGACGGATGGCTCAGATGGCGCTGGGTAGACGGATGGCTCAGATGGCGCTGGGTAGACGGATGGCTCAGATGGCGCTGGGTAGACGGGCAGTTCAGGCATCGCTGTGCAGACGGCAGACTCTGGCCGGCTGAGGCGCACTGTAGGCCTGGTGCGTGGTGTCGGAACTGGTGATACCGGGCTGGGGACACGCATCTCAGGGCTAGTGCGGGGAGAAGGAACAGGGCATACTGGACCCTGGGAGCGCACATTAGGCCTAGTGCGTGGTGCCGGAACTGGTGGTACCGGGCTGGGGACACGCATCTCAGGGCTAGTGCGGGGATAAGGAACAGGGCATACTGGACCCTGGGAGCGCACATTAGGCCTAGTGCGTGGTGCCGGAACTGGTGGTACCGGACTGGGGACACGCATCTCAGGGCTAGTGCGGGGAGCAGCAACAGGACGCACAGGACTCTGGGGACACACAGGAGGCTTGGTGCGTGATTTAGGTACTGGTGGTAAAGGGCTGGAGACACGCACCATAGGGCTAGTGCGTGGAGGAGGCACTGGTTGTACTGGGCTGGGGACTGTCACAGGAGAGTTAGTACGTGGGGCTAATATAGGAGGTTCAGGACTAGGGAGGCGTACAGGAGGCCTGGTTCGGGGGACTGTCATTCCCAGACGGTTAGCACGCACATCAGGACGAGCATGGAGAGCTGACTCAGGTAACCTCACATCCCGCACACGCTCTGTCGGGTGGATCTTGTGCCTCACGCACCAACACAGCAGCTCCCTCATTTCACTCTCTTCCAACCTCCCCAATAAATCCTTAACAGTCTCTGTATCATTCCCATTGCTCACCTCCAATATCAGCCCGACTGGCTCAGGTTCCCTCTTAGAGTCCTCACGGGTAGCATGGGAAGTTGACGCAGATCTCCCATCTGGACTCGCCACACTCCCCATGAGCCCCTCCCCAAGAAATTTTTGGGTATTACTCACGGGTCTCCAGCCTTGCTTCCGTGCTGCCTCCTCATATCGCCTCCTCTCGGCTTTCGCTGCCTCCAGCTCTTCACGAGGGAGGCGATATTCTTCCGGTTGAGCCCAAGGTCCCTTACCATCCAGTATCTCCTCCCATGTCCAAGAATCCTGTGTAGGTGGGTCCTGTTGCCGCTTTACATGCCGCTTGGTCCTGCATTGGTGGGTAATTCTGTCACGATCGCGTGGGGGATTGACGGACCAAAACGCAGCATTTGGAAAATAAGCCATCTTCCTTTTATTGATGACGAAGGCAAAACGAAACAAAAACACTTACACACTAACAAAACAATAAAACGACCGTGAAGCTAATAAACGTTGTGCACATACACAGGCTACAAACGTTCAGACATAGACAATTACCCACATCAAACGAAAGCCTATGGTTACCTTAAATATGGCTCCCAATCAGAGACAACAGAAATCAGCTGTCTCTAATTGGGAACCCATTCAGGCAACTATAGACTTCCCTAGACAACTACATCCAACATAGACACAGCTAGACACATACACTCAACACAAACCCATACACTACACCCAACACCCCCTTTACCATATAATCACCCAAAACTGACAAAACACAAACATTACCCATGTCACACCCTGACCTAACTAAAAATAATAAAGAAAACAAAGAATACTAAGGCCAGGGCGTGACACACCCTAGCTCTCTCCCTCCCTTTCTTCTCTCTCTCTCCCTCCCTTTCTTCCCTCCCTCCCAATCTCTCTCTCTCTTTCTCTCCTCCTCCCTACCTCCGTTCCTCCCTCCCTCTCTCTTTCTCCCTCCCTCTCAGATGCAGGCTGTTGTCAGAGATCCCTGTTAATCCAGTGGTAATTGGGGACACAGGTCGTGAGAGGTGGACCAAGGAGTGCACAGTATCGTGTGACAAGGGTGTAGGCAATAAGAGTGGACAGCAGAGATGAGAGTGTTTCCTGACTTGGACACAGTGCCATATGTCAACACCTCCAGCAGCCATTCTACAAATATTGAGACAACTAAAATATATATAAATATTGATTGATTGTGATTGTGAAGGCCAGGTCATCTGATGCAGCACTCCATCACTCTATTTCTTGGTCAAATAGCCCTTTCACAGCCTGCAGGTGTGTTGGGTCATTGTCCTGTTGAAAAACAAATGACAGTCCCACTAAGCGCTAACCAGATGGGATGGCGTATTGCCTGATTCACACAGTCTTCTCTGAACAGTTGATGTTGAGATGTGTCTGTTACTTGAACTTTGTGAAGCATTCATGTGGGCTGCAATTTCTGAGGCTGGTAACTCTAATGAACTTATCCTCTGCAGCGGAGGTAACTCTGGGTCTTACTTTCCTGTGGGGGTCCTCATGAGAGTCCGTTTCATTACAGTGCTTGATGGTTTTTGCGACTGCACTTGAAGAAACGTTCAAATTTCTTGAAATGTTCCGGATTGACTGACCTTCATGTCTTAAAGTAATGATGGACTGTCATTTCTCTTTGCTTATTTGAGCTGTTCTTGCCATAATAAGGACTTGGTCTTTTACCAAATAGGGCTATCTTCTGTATACCACCCCTACCTTGTCACAACACAACTGATTGGCTGAAACGCACTAAGAAGGAAAGAAATTCCACAAATTAGCTTTTAACAAGGCACACCTGTTAATTGAAATGCATTACAGGTGACTACCTCATGAAGCTGGTTGAGAGAACTGCAAGAGTGTAAAAAGCTGTCATCTAGGCAAAGGGTGGCTACTTTGAAGAAAATATATTTTGATTTGTTTAACACTTTTTTGGTTACTACTGTACATGATTCCATATGTGTTATTTTATAGTTTTGATGTCTTCACTATTGTTCTACAATGTCGAACATAGTAAAAATAAAGAAAAACCCTGGAATGAGTAGGTGTCTCCAAACTTTTGACTGGTACTGTATGTATGAAAATACAAACAAAAGTGACAATCTGTACTTTCGCCTCATATGAAACATTTGATCTTAAATCCAAAATACTGGAGTATAGAGACACATTTATTATTTTAGCTTCACTGTCCAAATACCTATTGTGTTGAGTGTAGATATGATAGAACAAAGAACCTATCCTTGAACTTCGTATGTAACCTACTGTTTTGTGCTTTGTACTGCACCTGTACATAACCCATCTACAATTTAGCCCAAACAACTACCTCTTTACCTACTGTATTTATTTATTAATTTATTTTGCTCCTTTGCACCCCATTATTTCTGTCTCTACTTTGCACTTTCTTCCAATGCAAACCAACCATTCCAGTGTTTTTTTTTTGTTTTTATTTTACTTGCTGTGTTGTACTCACTTCGCCTCCATGGCCTTTTATATTTTTATTTATTTATACATATATCTGTTTGCCTTCACCTCCCTTATCTCACCTCACTTGCTCACATTGTATATAGACTTATTTTTTTTCACTGTATTATTGACTATATGTTTGTTTTTACTCCATGTGTAACTATGTGTTGTTGTATGTGTCGAACTGCTTTGCTTTATCTTGGCCAGGTCGCAATTGTAAATGAGAACGTGTTCTCAATTTGCCTACCTGGTTAAATAAAGGTTAAATAAATAAAAAAAAATAAAAAAAATACATCTCTGGACCGTACTATGATGTTGCGTGAGTATGTAGGCTAAAAAGTTTGTCTTTTATTACTCTGGTTGGAGAGATTGTGTGCAGGTAAACTTAGCTACAAACATAGGGGAATCCATGTTGGGAGAGGTGAGCGGGATCCTCAATGCAACCTGAGCCCTTTATCCCACAACAACCCCCATGACCTTAGCCAAATACAAAACACACATACATTCAGTACCAGTCAAAAGTTTGGACACACCTACTCATTCAAGGGTTTTCTTTATGTTTTACTATTTTCTACATTGTAGAAACTTTCAAATTGTAGAATAATAGTGAAGACATCAACTTTGTGTGTGTGTGTGTGTGTGTGTGTGTGTGTGTGTGTGTGTGTGTGTGTGTGTGTGTGTGTGTGTGTGTGTGTGTGTGTGTGTGTGTGTGTGTGTGTGTGTGTGTGTAAGCGGGCAAGTGATAAATTGTGAATCATTAGATCACATAAGCGGGTTAATTAAGGGGGTAGTGATCACTGCATAATGAATGTGGTAACTGACTCAAACAACAGATTTCACACAGATTAACTGTCTGTTATCCGCATATATCTCATAACATGGGTCACAGTGGCAATAGAATCCATCACAACGACACAGAGAGTCAATACTGTGAATTTTGAATATTGCATCTTAGTGAGATCAATAGAAAAACAAGATGCAGTCTTCAGTGGACTGATTCAAGGAGTTAAACGTGTCAACAGATCTGTTACAGGGAACAGTTTACCCTTTAGGCATTTTTCCCAAACATACACTTAACTCTAACAGAGTAAACTCTTGGTTGGATTACAACCAGTCTAGTTTTTCTGAAAAGGCCATATCGATTCCTTGGAGGGGGGAAGAACAACTTTGAACTATCTTACTGACTTTCTCTTTCTTGAATAAAGTTCAACAGAAAAAGGTGGTGTGTGATGTACACAGATTAAAAGAAAACAGGTTGGTGTTCATTAGGGCACACAACTGAAAACTTAGGAAACATTTTGCCATGAAAAATAAATGAGCATCTTCTTGTTTATGTTAAGATTGTCCTTCCCTGTTTCAGTCCATTTTCTTCCGTTTGCTTCCTTTAAAGCAAAGTGTTGGGGCTGCTGCGTGAGTCTGTGTGTGTGCCAGTGTTTCTTTGCGTGTTAGGGACCTCATAACCAGTAACCTTTCACTGTGGAATGCAGTGCTAAAGAGTTGTTGCCACTAAACATGAAGAAGCAGGGAGGGTTTCAGCCCAGCGGCAAACAAACTCTGCTGTTTGTTTCTAGATGAGAGAGAGAGAGAGAGGTTAGTGTGTGGTGAGTAAGGCAGGCGTAAGGGACAGGAACCAATAGTAAGAGGGTGGGATTAGAGATTAAGGGCTCTGATTGACAGCTCACACCTCGATGGAGGCGGAGCAGTACTCAGCAGACATAGACGCACGTGGCCAGTTCCATCTGCACGAGGAAGCAGCAACAAAGACCAGCCAGTCTGGAGAACAGAGGACATCTGCTGCACTCACAGATGTGCACGC